>NW_027052711.1:200285-253767 GCF_011386835.1 Chrysemys picta bellii
AGCTAGGGTACAGGACAGTGATAAAGAGTGAAGCTTAGGACAGGAGGTTTATTTTGTTCATTGTAAATTGAACAGCCACTGGCTTTATACAGATATGCCAAATCAGAGATCAAATGACAGAAAAACTACCTTGGGATCTACAAGTGCCTACGACTATTTCAGTTACAATCCTGGTGAAGGAGCAGTAAGTATCATAGCAAAAACTGATTTCATCCTTACTGAAGCTAATGGTTAAATACTGCACAGAAGCTTAGTATGAATTCACAATTCCACAGGAATCTGAAAGTTACCAAGTCAATTTTCCCTTTTACGGTAGTCATGATCAGCTTTTTTACTCCCCCGCCCCACCATCATACAACACATTCCAGACAACCTTATGAAAAAAATATATAAATAGTTCCCAGAACTTATGTTACCCCTGCACAATCACATACTAAAGCAACAATATTTTCTTTCGTGAGATCAAATTGCTCAATACAATGCAGTGGTCTAGTCCAAGTCCATGCTTGTGGTGTTTTTATCGTTCTGATGACAATCACCATTTTGTTGAGGGATTTCAGCATTATTTTTATCTTCCTCAATACCTTCATTTGAATGAAGACTGGGTCCATTCAATGGATTTTCCTCTTTAGGAGAGTCAACATTTGGTTTTGGTTGCATCACTATAGGCTCACACACATTATGTAATTCCTAAGATAAAGAGAGGCACTCAGAATACAATTCATGCAATCAGCAAGCTACCTGATGAGCTAGCACTGCTGTTCAGAGACTGTGATTCCCATTACCTTTGCTTCCTGAGCACAAAGAGGCTGGATATATGCTACCCCCTAACGTATCTAGTTTACTTCTTAAACAGGTTATATTAAGGTTCTTTATACAACACTTGGACACTTAAAGAAAAAAAATTCAGTCTCTCAGAAATGTTGCATTGCTTTAATATTTCCTTACACACCTTGTTATATTTGTATTTACATACTATTGGAAAAGCAGACACTGAATTTTTAACTCTACTGAAAGATGTTTGTAGTGTAAGTTTATCTGCCTAACCCAGATATAGTAAAAACATTCACCACAGAATTTTTACACAATGGATTGTAGCTTCATCCCTTCCTTGCTACTCAGATTAATTATCCTTTAGAGCTGCCAACCAGTTAGAACATACACTGATTTCTAAATAATTGCCTAGCAATATCACTAGTCAGTGATTAGAATTAGTTTCAGCACTAACCTTTAGCTTTGCTTTGATTTCACTTGCACGTACAACTGGATCCTGATCAGAACTCATTTTAGCCTGGGCATTCATAACATTACTCATCCATTCCATCATTTCCTTCACACATTTCTCTACTTCTATCATTTCCGATTCATCAATGTGAATGTATTTCTCATCCTGCATGGAGTTGAATATTTTGAGTTTGTCAATAAGAACCCATTCAATGATATCAGATTATCCAGACAGACCATCCAAGTTGTGTTCTCTCACTATCTAAATATTTGTTACATTACTGCTTACTTTGGAAAGAAAAGTTCACCACAACAAGAAGCGCCATGAAACAGTAAGGCAGAATCAAACCCATTTCTGTCTTTGAGAAACAAGCTCACGGAGAGGAAGGTGGGCTTCACAATGATTTACTAGGGATAACATACCTAGAATTGGGTAAGTTCATACTTTCATGTTAATAGGGCAAATCCTGCCACCCTTGAGAAACCATGCATTAGGTTCTGTAGGGTATAATCCAACCTTCTTAGGGCTCCAGTCAGTGCTGTAGGTGGGGCAATAGAGGGAGAAAAGGTATCCAACTGCACAGTCTGGTATTTTGGCTGGCCTTAGATGGAGAATTTGGATTTATAAAAATGAAAGCTTGAGTCAACCAGCAGAAGTTACCTTTCATAGCTGGATGAGTCAATTGAATCAGATACCCAGCTGCTTTGATATTTCTGGACCATGTGATATTAATTAGGGCTGTCATGCAATAAAAAAATTAATCACAATTAATCGCATTGTTAAACAGTAATAGAATACCATTTATTTAAATATTTTTGGATGTTTTCCACATTTTCAAATATATTGATTTCAATTACAACACAATACACAGAGTACAGTACTCACTTTATTTTTTATTTCAAGTATTTGCACTGTAAAACAAAAACAAAAAAGTATTTTTCAACTCCCCCATTACAAGTACTACAGTGCAATCTTTATCATGCAAGTTGAACTTCAAATGTAGAATTATGTACAAAAAAAGAATACATTCAAAAATAAAACCAGTGTAAAATTTTAGAGCCTGCAAGTCCACTCAATCCTACTTCTTGTTTAGCCAATTGCTCAGACAAGTTTGTTTATATTTGCAAGAGATAATGCTGCCCACTTCTTGTTTACAATGTCACTTGAAAGTGAGAACAGGCGTTTGCATGGCACTATTGTAGCTGGCATTGCAATGTATTTACATGACAGATTTGCTAAAAGATTCATATGTCCCTTCATGCTTCAACCACCATTCCAGAGGCCATGTGTCTATGCTGATGACGGGTCTGCTCTATAACAAGCCAAAGCAGTGTGGACCGACGCATGCTCATTTTCCTTTGTCTGAATCAGATGCCACCAGCAGAAGCTTGATTTTCTTTTTTGGTGGTTTGGGTTCTATAGTTTCCGCATCAGAGAGTGTTGCTCTTTTAAGACACCTGAAAGCATGCTCCACACCTCATCCCTCTTCAGATTCTTAAACCTTGGGTCGAGTGCTATAGCTATCCTTAGAAATCTCACATTGGTACCTTCTTTGTGTTTTGTGAAATCTGCAGTGAGAGTGTTCTTCAAATGAACATGTGCTTGGTCATCATCCAAGACTGCCATAACATGAAATATATGGCAGAATGCGGGTAAAACTGAGCAGGGGACATTACTCCTTGGGGGAGAATTATGTCAAATTTAATTAACTTTTTTTTTCCTTTTTTTTTTTTAAAACGAGTGTCATCAGCATGGAAGCATGTCCTCTGGAATAGTGGCTGAAGCATGAAGGAGCATACAAATGTTTAGCATATCTGGCATGTAAATATCTTGCAATGCCAGTTACAAAAGTGCCATGCAAATGCCCATTCTCACTTTCAGGCGACATTATAAATAAGAAGAGGGCAGCATTATCTCCTGTATAATGTAAACAAACTTGTTTATCTTAGCGATTGGCTGAACAAGAAAGAAGTGGGACTGAGTGGACTTGTAGGCTCTGAAGTTTTACAGTATTTTGGTTTTGAGTGCAGTTATGTAACAAAAAATAAATAAATCTCCATTTGCAAGTTGCACTTTCACGACAAAGATTGCACTACAGTACTTGTATGAGGTGAATTAAATACTATTTTCTTTTATCATTTTTACAGTGCAAATATTTGTAATAAAATACTTTGATTTCAATTACAACACAGAATACAATATATATGAAAATGTAGAAAAACATGCAAAATATTTAAATAAATTTCATTTAGTATTCTATTGTTTAAGAGTATGATGAATTGCGATTTTTTTTAGTTAATAGTGTGAGTTAATTGCAATTAATTGACAGCCCTAATATTAATGCAAGTTTGCACTTTAAAAAAAAACAAAAATTGTTTTCTAGCCCTTCTGGCCATGAAGAAACCCACTCTGAATGGGGCCCTGATGCAGTCCTGTCAGACTGGCTAAACCAGCTTTGAATGTTGTGAATTACCCTCATTCACATAAACAGTGTATTGGCTCCAAAATCCAATGGCACCAAGGACCAACCAGATTTCCAAAGGGCAGGTGTGCTATTGTGACTAATCTTATGACAATGGTCAAACAACAGGCACAAACAGAACATACATAAGTTACTTACTCAAGATGAGTAGGGATGTGTATCTGTACAAAAAAGCCTATCACTGGCATCTGAGCCACTTCTCCAATAAAGTTGGAAGAGCACAAAACTTGGCTCAAAAAGTTCAGTTATTAAGAATGATAGCCCTCATTCTTTGTGCAAATGCCCTTTTTGACCATAGATACTGAGTCTGAACCTGTATTGCTCATTGTCTGTGGGAGATTTGTTGTTGACAAACTATGTTCTTAATTGCGTAGGTCCAGCATACAGGCTACCAATAAGTGAACAGCCCACTTGAGAAGGAGTTTGACACCACTGCCATCTGGTGCAAGTCTGAATGAAATAGCACAGACAAAAGTCAGTCCCCTCCTACTCCCAACCCATTCCCTGTGAGGCTACTTACCTTGTCCCTGTATTCTCCTGCTATTTTGGCATAGTGTTGAAGCTTGTGTCCCAGTTCTTCCAACACCCGTGGTCGCTCCTCAGCTTCTTGGTATCGCATTTCAATTGGAGTACCTAGTTTCTATAGAAAGTAATATTTTCTATGCATTTCATAATTCAAACCTACATTTACAAACAAGTCATTCCTGCAATATTTTGAAAGTTACATTATACAAGAGTGCAAATGGACATACCTTTAATTCATCCAATTTATCTATGTACACCTGTTTAGCTTGGTCCTCTCCATCCTCATACAACCAATCTTCTATCTCTGTTAGGAATGCAGAGAATCTTTGACGATCCTAAGATAAAATTTGGATGCAGTTTAGAATGCCAACCAGGCCAAAATACTTAGTAAGTAAAGGAAAAAGCAGTACAACTGCAGCATGGTCTGTTACGAAGAAGGCTATTTACATTTTTCATAGTCAAGCCCTAAGGCTGTTTTATGCCAGGGGCCGAGAAAACAAGATGCAAAGATAACTTAAAACCACTCTTGTATAACAGCATTTGTTTCTGCACTGAGAACAGCTTGGTTTGAACAAAGAACCCAGCCCAGAAATCTGTCTTACACTGCATGCTTTCCTGTGTGACCACGGAAAGGCACTACCAAAATTCATTTTTGCCTGCCTCATATTGAGGGGACACAGCTATGCAGGGTCTCCTAGCGGGGAACGGGATTTACTACTGCAATTTCTAGAAGTCTGTGCAAGTCAAGCTAAGCTGCAAGGGCGAACGCAGATGAAGGCAAAGCTAACAGAAGTCTGTTCGTTCCCTAATACAGTTGTACCAACTAAAATAAAAGCTGGATAGACTTCAGGAAAAAACAAACCCAAGAAAACTTTGCACTGAACAAGATAATATGGGTATTTTGTCTTTTTTGGATATATTTTAAAGAGTCACAAAGGTCTGTTTTGATAACATCTATGCGTTTGGGCAACTCTCTGCTGATATTCAGCAAAACAGGCTGGACCAAATGCTGTCCTTTAGAAAATACAAGGGCAATTTTAGTACATCTTGTACATCACACTGCCTTTTGATTTTAATGGATCAAAATGTGGCAGGTGTTTGCACATCTCCTCCTTTTTCAAATACACCTCTACCTCGATACAACGCTGTCCTTGGGAGCCAAAAAAATCTTACTGCGTTATAGGTGAAACCACGTTATACTGAACTTGCTTTGATCCACCGGAGTGCGCAGCCCCCCCCGGAACACTGCTTTACCACGTTATATCCGAATTCGTGTTATATCGGGTCACGTTATATTGAGGGAGCAGTGTATTTAACCTACATCTAGATCCAAGCATGGCTTTGTTGAATAGAATGTTTACTTCTAAAAAAGTTTAATTGATCAGTTATCTGTGGGAGGGTCAACTGGCTAGTGATATGTTTTAGGGGTGAAACTGCTGGAGATTTTCTTTGAAGAGGAGTTTAACACTGTTGCTTCCTCCCCTTTCATCTCCTTTCTTTTCTCTTCCTGCTTCATCTCCCCATCACCAGATACCTCCACTTATTCACTCTCTGCTCTCATCCCTTCCACTTGTCCTCAGTGCCTTCCACTCCAGGTCTCAGCCTATTCTTCCTTACAGTCTTCCATGGTTATTTAACTAGTTTACGACTAATCAAATTCAGACTGATCTATTACTTCAGTTTTTAAACACTTACTACAGTAGAACCTCAGAGTTACGAACACGAATTAAAAACTGACCAGTTAACCACACATCTTATTTGGAACTGGAAGTACGCTATCAGGGAGAAGCAGAGACAAAAAGAAAAGCAAATACAGTACAGAATTGTGTTAAACATAAGCTACTAAAAAATAAAGTTTAAACTAATATTTGACAAGGTAAGGAAACTTTCTGGGCTTGTTTCACTTAAATTAAGATGGTTAAAAGCAGCATTTTTCTTCTGCATAGTAAAGTTTCAAAACTTTATTAAGTCCATGTTCAGTTGTAAACTTTTGAAAGAACCACTATAACATTTAGTTCAGAGTTACAAACAACCTCCATTCCCACAGTGTTCGTAACTCTGTGGTTCTACTGTAACTGCAATCATTTTTGGACAAAGCTAATTTTGAAAAGGATATGTACATTTTTGCAAAAACTAATTCAACTCCAGAAGATAAGCAATTGAACAATAGCGGTCTAAGATTTTCAGATATCTACAGTACAGGTATGAGGGCAGAATTTCACCACAAATAAGCAGGACAGATGTTTGATGCTAATGTTTCAGGAAAACTACTGACTTTAATAGCATACCTCTTCACAAACAAACTTTTCATATGGTCCTGATAACTTATCCCTGAACTCATACACATATTCTTCCACAGCATTTTTTGCGTCATTTCTTTCCTTCTCCAGCTTGTCTTGCATGATCATCTTGCCCTGTTTGACCATAGGAAAAAAAAAAAAAAGTACTTTATTAAAACAAATTTAAACTTAAAAGCAGCCTTACAAAAGGCTATAATAGTCTTTAAAAGGCCTTAATTCATATTGTTGCTGAAACTGTGCAAGTAACAGTGGGGTGAACTAAAAAATGGAGACTCTCCTGAAGGTTCAGATGGTTTTTAAACAATATGTGATCTCATTACATAGATCACTGCTGTAATGCTATAATTCAAAGTGACATTACAATGTTGCTAACATTTGCAGTCAGGAGCTTAAATGAGGCATTGCATTAACTCATTATGAATGTATTAGTGGCAGGAGTCTATTTTCAGGTTTTTTTTAATGTAAAGTCTGAAGTTGCTCGAAAATAGTCACGGAATAATAAGCAAGAATCAGTCTCCCTCACCAAGATTACTGAACTCACCTCTGTTTTGATATACATGTTGAGAAGTTCTTTCCCTAACTGCCAGACCAGATTAGCTTCAATGGGCAGCTCTACATTCTTCACCTTTATCTTGGGTTTTTTAGCTTCTGGAGGTTGATCATTTTTCTTCTCATTTGTCTAGATTGGAAAGAAAACAAACAAAAAAAGTTATATCCATGACTTAGTAGGAGCACTAAATTCACTGTGATGCTAAAATTCCTCAGCAGAATATGGATCAGTATGTATTTTCTCACTGTTCCTTCAGAATCTCACAAATATATCCTTACAAAGGATTTTGTTTTTCAGCTACTGTATATCTTATCTTCCCACTTCACGTAGTCAAACGTAACTCATATTTCAGGAGAACGGTGTTGGAAGATAGAAAGGGCAATTGCAAGAAACACGGACTATTAATAGGACACAGCAATTCTTGGCAAGTTCTTTTACAGATTAGCACTTCAATATTAAATGCTTACAGCTACATATTATCATAACACTTGGATTAAAATTAAGTGCAAACTTTGTTAGCCTGAGGCAGCTTCTTGAAGTCAGTTTTTGTTTGTTTTAAAAACAACAATTCTCATCCTTAGGCATCAGTACTAACGCTTGAAATAAAAGTCAGACTATAAGCCCTTTGTGGCAAGGACTACATCTTGTTTGTTAAGAGGCATAAACTTATGTTCTAGGTGCCTTCTCAATCTGGTTTCTCTGCCTACTGTTTAGTCGTGGTAAATGTAGTAAGCTTAGCCTCTAGCAGTTGTTATACAAAGCGAAATACCGTCAAGGTAATGCACATACTATGCAATGCTGCATACATTGAGGCAATAAAGAGAAAGTCTTGTTCCTTGCTGGAAGATGATGATTGGAATAGTGAGATTTTGCCAGCTTTATCTTGTCTTAAATAGACAATTATTGGTTATGTTAGACAAAAATGAAAGTAAAGATGCAAAAGCTACTAAACACAATACACTGCAAGAGCACTGAACTGCCTACTTTTGTGTGTGCGTGAAGGTTACAGTTTTAAATGCCATCATAATAGATTATAACATTTTTCAATACAATGAGTTTATAAAGGGTCACTCACTTTCTTGGCATCTGGTATTTTGTTTTCTTCAGAGGGAGGTTCTGGTGAAGGGGGAGACTGTGGAGTTGGTTGACCATCAGTTTGTACCTGGGACTGTGTTCCAGCTTCATTGTTTTCTTGCTGGATATTTTTCTGAAATGAAACCCCAGGCACAAAGGATGTAGAAAGAATGTGCACTTGTATTTATTAGAAGTTATAGTGTAATTGCTTTCCCACATGCTTTCTTACTTACTGAGCAATAACTCTGCAGTCAATGCATTCATGGAATCATAGGTATAGATGAGAGACTTATCAAGACATCTAGGCCAACCTAACATTGCAGGATTCTTCCCCCTCCCCGATTATAGAAAGCCAATAGTTTTCCGCCATGGGTAAGCCATTCAGTAATTTAATTATAATGCAGGATTATGTGCAGATAATCAAAACTAACTTTTTTATGCTACAGTTATCGTCACACATTAAAGTTTTTCCTATTTGGGGATATACTAACAATCCTGAATGTTAGTTACAAGCAAAAATCACTACTGCTATTTGACTCTAAAAAGATATTAAACTAAATGTACAGAATGAATACTTAAATTTAAGTTCCTACTAAAAATGTCAAACTGTTTCCATAATGGGACATACGCTTGTTTCCGGACACACTTTTCCAAGAAGACAACACTCAGCTGACCCCCTTTCTTGTAAAAGAGTTTAGTTTCTCCTGAAGCCTGCCCCAAACTTAATTGCTTTGTTTCCCTAGCAGAAGGTATTTATAATTCAATCAAGTATTACAAAAGAATGCATTTTGTTAAGAACACGGTGTGCAAGAACAGACCAACTTACATCATCTGAATTCTCCAGAGGCCTCTGGTTCACAATCACCACTTCAGTCTCCACATTGAGATCTTCATTCTCTTCAGCTTTAACTTGTTCTACCATTGAGGCAGTAGACACACTGAAAATGCCATGAGTATTGACACGGACTTTAACTTTGACTTTAGATCTCTCTCCATCTTTCTGAGCTGCCACATTTTGGACAACGTATCTGCCTAAAAACAAAGGGGATAAAATGACACAGACAAATTTGTAGCTATTTTTCTACTATGATATATGGCATCTTTCACAAAAACTATATTTCCATACATTTTATGGAGTTAAAGAAGAAGAAAATGCAAGACATGAGGCCTGGCTCAGGCAGAGGAAGTTGCAGAGAACTGTCATTCTGACACTGATGATCAGGAAGTGAATGTAGAAACCTAAATATTACAGTGTGGGTTTAAGTTTCTCTCCCCCCAATTTCCATACCAGATGTGCTTAATCTACAGACAAGATGTCTCCCTCCCCCACACCCCAAATACACAAACTTTAAGCCCTGCAAACTCAGTCCAAAATCTGAGTCAGAATTGGGCACTTTGTCTCATCTGCACACCACCAAAGAGAGATTCTAAAGACCAGATTAGGCCCTCAACATCTCTGTACCAGCTTCAATGGGGGTAGTCAACACATGTGGCCCTGCAACTGAATTTAAGTAATTCTATTGATGATACACAAAATGACTTAGATTCCAGCCAATAATTGAGGGGAAGATGGGGATAAAAGAACACAGTCTGGATTCGGAAAATGGTCTCCAGTCACAACTGTAATAGAAATATAAAATAAAAATAATGAAGAAAGCTCACCCTCCCACGGTTGTGTTGGCTCAAAAGTAATGCCAAGATTTAAAAGGTTACTATAGTAAACGGATATGAGTGAGTCAACAGATTCTGTGTGTATTCAAATTATGCCATTTTTACATAAATTCCTGTTCGGTGTAGAACAGCTCTTTGAAAATACAGAGTCAGATTCCCCCCACGCTTTTACAATCTTTACCAGCAACAGGTATCTATGAATATCCTTTGCTCCAGGTGTCAGAATGTGCTGGTCTTTTGTTACTCACACAAAGAACTTCAAAGGGTCGTGAAACTGAGAAATATAATATTAGCTAGAGCCAACTGCTGCTGTGCCAGCTTCCCCCTACAGCTCTGGCTCATGCAACTCAAACCATGCAACCTGGAACTTGTAATAAACATTGAACTAAAACCAGGAAATATCCATATTCAAAAGTTCCAGGTTGCATGGTTTGAGTTGCATGAACATGTACGTAGATTGGAGATGGAGTCTCTGCCACATCCGCAGAGAGACGATAGGGAATTATGGTGCATGGTTAATTGCCAGTCAATAAAATGCTATTGGGTAACCAGCAAATATTGGATTATAGATTAGTCAAACGTGTGAAGCTGAAAAATTGATTTCCCTACACTCACTTTTCTAGCTGGCAATTGGAGACTTGAAATCGGATTAGCTACCACTTTTTTTTTGTTTGTTTTTAAAGCAGATATCTGAGCTTGCTCCAGTTTACTGTTTTGAGAAATATTTAGGAAATTAAGACATAAGAAAAGATTAATGCAGGTTTTTCCTCTGAGAGGTGATTACATACAAGTGTCCTCTTCTTAGTCAGAAGATCTGGTCCCTTTGCGTACTGAGTTATGTCTGTTTACTTTACTGACTGAAGTCAGTTCTAAATTCTATTTTGTCTCGCAAAACGAACACAGCTATAGGAGCGTGACTTGCATTCTCTTCTGGCTCACATGTCACAACTACTAATTTAGTTAGTTTCTTCATTCAGAATTAACTGTTGATTGTGTGAACCAGTACCAAACTGACTTTCAAATTCCAGGTAAAGTTTTCAGGGTTGAAGTTAAATCTTTACACTTGTAAAACTGTACATATGTTATAAATTACTGTAGACAAACGAACCCTACAATGCCTTTGTAACGGTCACAACTGTGAATGTTCCATCTAAGGAAAAAAAGACAAAGGGAAGACTTTTATATATATATATAAGTATGTAAAGATTATGAGCCCAATTCTCATTAATCAAGGAGACAAGAACAAGTACAGGTTAATAAAATGCAATACAATTTTCTGATTAAATAGTAAGGGAATCCCTACAACAGTAAAGCAATGGAACAAGTTCCCAAAGGTGGTTTATTGTTTCACTTCCAGTGGAAGAATCAAAGCTTAATTTTTTTTGTACATAGGGGATAGGTTTAGGGATACTTTAAAATTAAGATGGTGGTGGTGCAAGATGGAAAACTAGTTTTAAAAAAGTGTTAAGAAATCCCTTGCACTTATAATGGTTTCATTCCAATCAAGGAACTTGACATAACTAGCAGCCTTTCTTTAGCTTGTGACATGGAAGTGTCTACCAGGGGCTAGGCTAAACACAAACTCAGTTCAAATGTAAATTGGGCTGGAAACATGAAAACATATACATAAATCCATGTGTTACAGCTCTATCAAAACAGAATGAGGTGAGTTAACATTACACAATTCCAGTGAAAGTAATGAAAGTTATACCAAGAGATTTGAAAGATGGCAAAGTGCCACATTCACCAGGACAATCACTTACCAATCTTTGTCTCGGGATATGGGACACCATTAGGATCAGAATAGAAAGCTTCTAGCTCAAATGGACCTTTTCTGTAGAAGGTGAGAACTTTGGAGAAAGGTGCTGCATGATTTCTGCTGAACACTTCATGAACCCTACAGTTAGGATCAAGCAAAAAAGTACTTTAGAACGGTACATGTGCTGAAACAGCTGTGATTTTCCCTTTGAGAAATGCTGAATCCTTTAACATGAATAGTCCTGAGAAAGTTATTGCTGGAAAAGAATCTTTGCTATCAGACATTACACAAAGACCTACATTCCAAGTTGATAATGTGAAGTGATTACACATTCCAGCTATTTTAGGGGCTGGTAAGCAAGACAGTTCAGTCATGTTTGAATAGGATTTGGAAACAGGTTACCAGTAGATGTACAGTACTTGACTTCTTTTTAAATGTGTCCCTCAGTTACCTTGAAATAACTATTGAAATTAAAAATTGCACTTCTCTAATGCCTTTTTGAATCTCAAAGGCTATGTTCCTGATTACCAGCTGATTTGCTTTATGGCTCAGTCAAGGGAGCAGACACTTATTTTTCCACCCTTGCTCTGACAAAGACTGACAACTATTCATCCAGGATTCTCCTGTGCTCTGGGCTTTCTGAGTCAGTCTGCTTACTTCCAATCTCCAGAAAATTTAATCTAACTCCCTACCCAACAAATCTTTTGTTGAATTCCAGTCTTGGAAACCTGGTTAGGTGGGAGATTAACTGCCTCACAACTGAGCCACAGAAAACAAGCTAGCTGAAAATGGGAATACAGTTTACCTTCAGAGGTTCAGTCTACAACAGAACAAATACTGAGATCTATACAGCTGCATCTTATAAGAAAACACAGATGGACAAGAGATTCAAGGCTGAACTAGATGGAACTTGCGGCAAGGATAGACTTTACCACCTTGGAGAACTGGCGTAGAGATTGAGGTGTATATACAGGACTGCTGCAAACCGCATGTGGTAGATTTAACAGAAAATAGGAAAGTGTTCACTCTACTTCAATGGCAAGAATTATAAAAAACAACAACATTCTTTTAAGATTATTATGAGGCGACACTAAAGGTTTTTTTTTTTTTTTTTTAAATAATATGTCTTAGTAGCACATCTTGCCACAATTTTTTTTAAAACCAGTTACTGAGTGTATTCTTATATCTGTATTTTTAATTAGTCAAAGAAAAATCCTCTATAAAAGTTTGTTTTATCAAACTAAACTATTAGGAATATTTTCAGCTAGAAAAATGCCCACAAGACAGCCCACCTTTGAAAGGAATTGGAACGGTAGAAAATGTTTTGAATGTATGTATCAACATGTACATAGTTCTTGATTAACCTCTCATTTCTGTATTTATTATCCAATAAGTTTACTTCTATATGTTTACATCTTCTTAAATACGCAAGTCAAACTGGGCCCTGTATACAGGTGGCCACTTAATCTCAATCAGTACAGCTCACTGACTAAAGAGGTTAATTGTGAGTCTGATTTGCAAGCCACTATTCTTACTTTTGGTGGAGATTAATACAGCATTCAGTTTCTCTTGTGAGACAAAAGTATTGTTACGACAGAACCACTACCAAAGCTATAAAACAGCACAGCTCAATGGACCTATGAGTTGTTAGATTATTTAGCACTGACCCTTCAAGAAAGAGGCACAGATGAGCTTTATCCTTATATTGCGTAAAACCAAAATCCAAATGGGAACAATACTTTAAGCTACCTACCCTTCAGTGTCATCGGTTTCTGTATTCCACATCAGAGATATTGGGAATGGAACTGCATCTGTGACAGAGAATTCTCTCACTTTAAATGCTGGAGAAAGAATTGCACACTAAAAGACAAACAAACAGCTGTTACGATTGGCTATGTGCCTGAATGTTATGCCTTAAAATACATTAACTTTTTCAATATATATATATATATTTTTTTTAAATAATGAGTCTTATACTTTATTGACTGTACCAAAACAGATCTAGGTAAATTAACTGCTTAAGTGAAACCCTGATGTGAAGGAATTATGCTCACAATGGGTGTACATTCTTTAGGTACAAGGGACCTTTAGTTTATCCTTTGCACTGTGGCAAAACTGCTAGTTATCCCTAAATCAACCAAAATTACTCTTATCTTAGTTCTAACACAGATTAAACTACATTTTCCTTGTTGTTTAACATTACAGTTCTCAGAGGATACACCTGGTATGTTCCAAAGGAGTAACAGCATTACATAGAATGACATGTGAGCATGCTGTGCATGTCCAGCAGTGAAGGGGGTTAAGCCCATTACCGTTGTTTCTTTGCTCTGTGCTTATGGGAATAGTCAATGGATGTTCAAGGGCTAATGGTTAGTGAGGTGGAAGACAGGAACAGAACACAAAACAAGGAATGAAAGGAAAAAAGGGTGACGGAGGTACAGAAGGAAAAAAGTTTCAGAGCAAAAAGCAATTTACTTTCAGGGTATGCATACACTGCATGTGACTGTGTGTTTGTAGCATGGGTAGTCACATCCCACTCAGGCCAGCTGCCTGAGTACAAACCCATCAGGGACCCCGAGCATATACTTGGGCTGCAAGCCCATGCCACCACATCTTCGCTACTAGCTAGCGCCTTTAACAACAGATTAAAGGTAGCAATGGGTATGCCTACCTGTGCTACTTCACACCTTCACTTGCAGTGTAGACATACTGTAAGAGAAACAAATCTACTTTCAAAGTCAAGTAAATATGGATTGCGGGAAGAGCTGCAATGAGACATTTTAAGTTAATAGCAAAATGCAACACTAAGTCCAATACCAGAAAAATGTTACACACAAATGTATGTATTTGTATGTTCAATGGTAGTACATACAAGCCATCTGAATACATTAGGTAACAAAGGAGGTTTTTACAGGCTTTGATGGATAATGCTAAATCATTTGTGCCAGAGGTGATTCTCCTATATTTCTTTTAGAGTGGATTGTTTTGCCTCTGGAATGCATCTAATGGTAAATGTTTTCTAAAACAGTATAGTAGAGAATACCCTGAACCCCCTACTAAGGCCTATTGTCTTTTTGCTGATTACTTTGTATTGTCTGGACTGGTCAACGACCACTGCCTCACCCAGTCTGCACCTGCCAGGAAGGCTTTGAATGAAGTAGAGCCTGAGCCCTCTCAGCAGCACCAAGAGGACTGGGGAAGTGGGGGAAGAGAGAGAGAATAAGGTATATAACAAGAGGTTTGGGAGTCTGGGAAAAAATGGCAATGGCTCCCCAGGCTCAAGCCAGATAAAGTGCAGCGACTAGTTGCAGTTTAGTCAAATCAGTAAGTATGTAAAATTAAAGTGACAGAGCTTTTTAAGCATGTCACTGTTTCAGCACAAAGTATATGTTCCATTGCCTGCTTTAAGAGTGTCACTTTTGCCATCTGCTATAACTATATGGTCAGTTCTCGAAAGGAAGTATTCTCAGAAGACTTAAGTGGTACTGTGAATACTGTACCTGTAAGAGCACAGCCTCGTGCAACGGCTTCGTCTGCGTTCAGTGTTGTGCTGACATCTTTGCCAAAGAACTTTGCAATCTTCTCTTTAATAGCTGGAATGCGTGTAGCTCCACCAACAATCTCAACAGCATTTACATCTTCCACTTTAAGCTGAGTTTGTTCAATTAATGAATGGAAGGGCACCTCTATCCTTTGTAGGAGGTCAGCACATAATTCTTCAAACTGGGATCTAGGAAAATCAGACAAAAAGCCATAGTTAAAAACTCTGGAGTTTTGCTTTACTGGGTTTTGTTAGGAACTGTTTAAAACTGCACATTTCAGCAAGAAGGCTTTATAAACTAAGCCACCATGAACAGATTTTAAAGCTGTTTAGTATTTTTAAAGTTAGTGAATTTAGTGTTTTCAAATGTGCCAAACTCAAGTGATGTCCACACAGTCTAGCAACACTATGAATAGATACCATGCAAGTTTTTGCACATTTCTGTCAACACAGCTCAACTATATGCACCACTACCTGAAGAGATCCCTTCTAAAGATGCCTCTATGCCCATCATCAGCCTTTCTGCAGAAGCTAACAGATAAAGGTGCAAACAGTGTTGGTGATTTTTTGTGCTGTGAGCTCTTGTGCCTCTAGTTTCTAGGAAAAACACCAAATATCCACCTGAGATAGTTACTTTTGGTCAGTAATGACTGGGAATGAATGTAAATTAGTAAAATAGTCTGTATGACATAATCAGTCAGACACTCCCTGTATAGTGTTATTCTGCCCTCCAGTTCTATCATGGCGATGCATTACAGTATTTGCAGATAAAGCAATAAAGCTCCATTTATCACCAAGGTTGAGATCATCAAAGCAGTATAGGGATTTAGTTTTAATTAAGGGTGTGCAGGCAACTTCCCTGCCCTGCTTTGAAAGTGTCAACCCATGTTTGTAAGTTAATGTCTTTCTGTGTAAGTGGTGAGTTTCTAGGTTTCTACAGATGAAGACGGCAACTATGTTACTTTAATTATTGCTTCAGTCTCTCAACCAGCAATGGTAACTCACTGCATGTACATCTCATTTAGATGAATTTAATACCCCACTTTAAACCCATGATTTTCTGTAAAAGGAGGCAGCCAGTTGGTGAGAGATTTTACACCTTTGGATTCTGTGTGTAGTCTGAGTGTTTGCTTTCTCTCCATTCATTTTTAATAGAAATCTTTTGAATTTGGGCTCTCAAACACACAAAACTTGGCACAAAAGTGAATCCTGAATAGATCTTAGTGTAAAAGGCAGGGTATTTTTTTTTTCTTTTTAAAGGTTGGATTTAGGGTAATTTTTAGCTATTCTTCACATCATTAATGGATAGTTTGTGTGCTGCGCAAACAAACAATTGGTTGTTGAAAAAAGTTTGTAAATAGAACCTTATCCATCGGGAGTTACACACTTTTCTGTCACATATTATTCCACAGCAGAAAAGGGCTCATATACCCAGTTGCCAATGGATAGTTTTCTCCAGCAGTAGCTGCACTTTTACACCCCTCCCCCCAGGTAAAATAAAATAAAATAAATCCCTAATTAAATATTATAAAAGGACCCTAGGAAGCTAACTGGTTCATAATGAAGTTTGTATATCATGACTGACATGAACCATTCCTGACACTAACCCACAAAAACAAGGAAATATGATAAGCCACTTACTGAGAGGGGACATGATAGCAGTTTTCAGGTATTTAAAAGGGTGTCATAAGGAGGAGGGAGAAAACTTGTTCACCTTAGCCTCTAAGGATAGAACCAGAAGCAATGGGTTTAAACTGCAGCAAGGGAGGTCTAGGTTGGACATTAGGAAAAAGTTCCTAACTGTCAGGGTGGTTAAACACTGGAATAAATTGCCTAGGGAGGTTGTGGAATCTCCATCTCTGGAGATATTTAAGAGTAGGTTAGATAAATGTCTATCAGGGATGGTCTAGACGGTATTTGGTCCTGCCATGCGGGCAGGGGACTGGACTCGATGACCTCTCGAGGTCCCTTCCAGTCCTAGAATCTATGAATCTATGAATACACATCTTCCACGCACAAGTATGTACCTCACCATTACAACTACCAGCCACCACAGACCACATACTGCAAGTGCAGTCTTGCCCCATTTCACCCTCCTGCATGCACCACTTTACCAATTTATTTTTTTCACTAACATTAATAGTGGTTGACACCTGGAGTAGTAGTTGGCTGTGTTGGGAGACAGCAGTTTGATAAAGGGTTGAGTACAGAAGGACAGCTAAAAGGAAAGATGGAGGATGACATTCCTCAGAAGACAGAGTTAAGGTTGTGGTGCATGGTAGAGGAGGGTATGCACATTAGGTGGGTTTTTATTTCCTTACTTTTATGGATTTGTGTCAGGTATGTTGCGTGTGTCGCAAAATTGCTTCAAACTACAAAGTATTTTGTGTATTAAGTCTAGCAGGTTTACTTCTAGACCCAAGGTGATAGTGCCTTGTACCTAAAAATGAGGGCATTTCAGATTAGGAGTATAGGCAGGCACTGCAACATCAGTGTTTAACATTGTATATTTGTTTCATTCATATGGCCATCACATACATTATGTAATCAAGTCTGAACTATTCCAGCATCACAAAAAAGCTGGAAGTATTCACAACAAAGATTAGATTTATAAGTGGCCAGGATTGGCCACTGTTTCAGAGATACTTCATGTTTATTAAACATTTAGTAATCTTAGTATAGATCAGGGGTTCCTAAACTTGGTTCGCGGCTTGTTTAGGGTAAACAAAGCGTCTCACAGTCCACCAGAGGCTTACCCTGAACAAGCCGCGAACCAAGTTTGGGAACCCCTGGTATAGACGGTCCCTTTTCTTTTAGGACTGTGGAAACAAAGAATGCCATCCACTGAGGATTTGCTTTAAACACAGTGTTCCCTCATTTTCCTTTAGCTCCTATTCACCTGTTCATCTTTCCAGCCACATCTCTATCATTCATAAAGCACTCAATGTTAAGTGGGATGTCCGTGCTGTTAGAGCTCATTAGCTTCTTCAGTTTCTCACACTCCTGATATAGACGAAGAAGGGCTCGAATTTTTGATTTCGGATCCAGTTTATACTTTGCTTTTATTTCTGCACAAAAGTGATCCACTAACTTTTCATCAAAGTTTCTCCCCCCTAGGAAGGGATCAAAGGCTGTGCCAAGCACCTGGTTTGAAAGAGAAAATAGTTTAGTTTTACATTTGACAATCAGACATTACACTGGACTTCCACCTATACCAGCAGGCCTTTTTTAAAACAATGACGCCACCACGTAGGCTTATTTCTTCCAATGTGTACGTTTAAAGATTTAGTAAGGTATTAGTAGAAGCTGGTCTGTACGCCTGTAAGTTGGAAGTTTGCCTTAAAAAAACAAAACAAAAACAACAGCCTTTCTAGAATGGATGACAGTCCAGTGTCATCAGAGTCTTAGTCCACACATAGGTTCAAATGGCTTATTACAATCTCAAATAACTGTACTCTGATTACAAGTCAATCCACTTACAGCTTCAGTGTAATTGCAACATAGTATAAGACGCCAATATTAATGGTGCCAAAATCCTTAATGTTTGTGTCCACCATATCACTTTACACACATTAAATACTTCCAAAAAATGAAGCTGCAAGTTGTATATTTTAGTAGTCTTTACATATACTGCCACTAAGAGATTTTCTTTTTAAAAAGTGGTCAGCAAGTTCAAGAGGTTTCATTGCTTTTGTTGTTTCAGTGTACCGTTACAACTATTTCACGCGTTTATATTAGAACAGTTTTCAGGTCACTTGAGTCCCTGCAAAAAACTAATTCACAGTCTAGAGCAAGACCTGCTAATCTATATGTAGAGATGCAAGGTGTTATACAGCCACATTCTGTTTGGTCATCATTTCAATTCAAGCACATTTTAGTGGTACAATTTTTCCCCTTTTTTCTTGACCGAACTTTACATGGCCCATGGAGTACACACAAAAATGGATTATCAGCTGACTACCTTTAGTTTACCCTTGTTAAAAGCACAGGCTGATACTTGAAATGCAGAATGTCCCATGTCAACAAACACCACTATCCGTGGCTTCTCTTCCGGAGCTGGAAGGTCTTGTTTATAAATTCCGTAGTTAAGAGCCACTGTAAAGCAAGAAGCATCAAATGTTATCTGCACAATCACTAGTGGATCTCCATTCAGTGCTTCATTCAGCTCATCATTTTTGCAATGGTGCACAGTCACAAAAGGCAGGTTCCAACTAAAATGTTTACATATACACATTGCTATATTTACTTCCTAGCACTAATACTTCATATTACATCTACCAATGAATTTTCTGAGTCCTGAGCACATCAGCAAAAGTAGATTAAATATTTATATGGATGTTGACATCCACAATTGCACTGATAGTGATTTTATATCCTTTAACAAAAAATTCTGATTACAAATATTACGAAAAAGTTCCTCATACAGGCAACTTATTGAGCAATTGATCACTATGATGCTTCTTGCACATTCCTCTGAAGAGACAGGATCCTGGATTAGATGGACCACTGGTCTATACTGCTAGGGCAATTCCTATCCTTAAATGTGTGAGTCCGGGGAAAGTTAAGTACAGTACAGTAGAACCTCAGAGTTATGACTACCAGAGTTAAAAACTGACTGGTCAACCGCACACCACATTTGGAATCAGAAGTATACAAACAGGCAGCGGCAGAGACAAAAAAAGCAAATACAGTACAGTACTGTGTTAAACGTAAACTACTAAAAAAATAAAGGGAAGTGTAAAAAAAATTGACAAGGTAAGGAAACTGTGCTTGTTTCCATTTAAATTAAGACGGTTAAAAGCAGCATTTTTCTTTTGCACAGTAAAGTTTCAAAGCTATATTAAGTTAATGTTCAGTTGTCAACTTCTGAAAGAACAACCATAATGTTTTGTTCAGAGTTTCAAACATTTCAAAATTACAAACAACTTTCCCTCCAGAGGTGTTTGTAACTCTGAGGTTCTACTGTATTCCTATTAAGTCACCTTAGGAAGGAAAGCGTTCTCTTTTTACCACCTTCACAACACCTCATGACAGAAGTTTTAGAAGTCAAGAAAAAATGGCATAAGTGTTGTAAACCAACTCTGCTTTTAGTGACTGGTTTATTTTTCTAGCAATTCTTAGTTTGAAGTTATTTGAGTATCTAAATGGATCTCCATTAAACATACACTTGCTGGAATATGTTTCTTTTGCTTTACCTGCTGTCATGTCACTCATCAGTCTCAGACAGTTTAGGCCAACAATCTGAGCAGCATCTAGGACAGACCTCCTTTCAGCATCAGTGAAAAATGATGGAACCTGAAGAAATCATGTGGGAACAGAATTACCATTAGAAAGCCAGACTTTCAACACAAACATTTGTTTGAAATACTACTGTCATAACTATAAAGGGAAGGGTAATAGCTGTCCTGTGTACAGTACTATAAAATCCCTCCTGGCCAGAGACTCCAAAATCCTTTTCCCTGTAAAGGGTTAAGAAGCTCAGGTAACCTGGCTGGCATCTGACCTAAAGGACCAATAAGGGGACAAGATACTTTCAAATCTTGGGGGGGGGGGGGGGGGGGGGGGAAGGCTTTTGTTTGTGTTCTTTGTTTGTGAGGTGTTCGTTCTCGGGACTGAGAGGGACCAGACATCAATCCAGGTTCTCCACATCTTTCTAAACAAGTCTCTCCTATTTCAAACTTGTAAGTAAATAGCCAGGCAAGGCGTGTTAGTTTTCCTTTGTTTTTCTCAACTTGTAAATGTACCTTTTACTAGAGTGTTTATCTTTGTTTGCTGTACTTTGAACCTAAGACTAGAGGGGAGTCCTCTGAGCTCTTTAAGTTTGATTACCCTGTAAGGTTAATTTCCATACTGATTTTACAGAGATGATTTTTACCTTTTTCTTTAATTAAAAACCTTCTTTTTAAGAACCTGATTGATTTTTCCTTGTTTTTAGATCCAAGGGGGTTGGATCTGTATTCACCAGGAGTTGGTGAAAGGAAGGAGGGGGAAGGGTTAATTTCTCCTTGTTTTAGATCCAAGGGGATTGGATCTGTGTTCACCAGGAGTTGGTGGGAGGAAGGAGGGGGGATGGTTAATTTCTCCTTGTTTTAGATCCAAGGGGATTGGATCTGTGTTCACCAGGAGTTGGTGGGAGGAAGGAGGGGGGATGGTTAATTTCTCCTTGTTTTAAGATCCAAGGGGTTTGGATCTGTATTCACCAGGGAATTGGTGAAAGGTTTTTCTCAGTGCTTCCCAGGGTGGGAATCTAGAATTGGGAAATGGTGGCAGCGGAACCAGAGCTAAGCTGGTAGTTAAGCTTAGAAGTTTTCATGCAGGCCCCTACATTTGTACCCTAAAGTTCAAAGTGGGGATCCAGCCTTGACAACTACCCATTCTGCATCCCCAAAAGGAGATACCTGCCACTATATCTAGCAACTGCAAGATTTTAGCCCAAAATAAAGTTAGTTACTTAAGACCCTGATTCAGCATAGTACTTCGTAGTCCCATTGAAGCCAATGATTAGGTACTGTGCTGAACTGGGGCCTAAAAGCACACGCAAGACCAATCAGTAAAGTAGAATATTCTGAGGAGAAGCATAATGTAGATGAATCAAGCCTAAATTAATTTTTGACAAGAAATGGAAAAAGTAGTCAAAGCTATTTTGATGTTAACATTAGATGCAGCATACTGCCAAAAATTTTGAGTTTAAGTTCTTTGCTCTACTTGAACCAAAGGAATTTTCCCAGTGGCACGGTGGTGCCAACTGGCAGATCACTTAAAATACATATTTAATTCTTTGATATATTGTGCAGCTTGATAGAAATATTGTGAGTGCTCTGTCTAGGCATTTTAGCTTGTTCATCTTCATGGTATCTGAGCAACTGTTCAACACTTAATGTAACACCCCTTATAGTCTTTTTCCTAATTACGATGCTTTTCAAAGCTATTTTACTTTAACATAAAGTTAGTATGTTAATATGAAGTAAAAAATCTGTATTTTAATATTGGCTGTTTATAGCTTCCATTGCTTTATAACAAGCTCATATATAGAATACACATTTTCCTTTTTAGAAAAAGGTTCTGGTAACGTTAAATCTAATATGTACAATGTTACCCTGAGCATACAAGTACTTGAGCTGAACAACATCTTAAACTTTATTTAAAACTAGAAATCTTCAGTGATTACAACTAGGGAGATTAATGTTTCTATTGGTCCAGTGTAATAGAATTACTTACAGAAATAACACAGTCTGTTACTGGCTTTTTTAGGTTAGTCTCAGCAGTCTCCTTCAACTTAGTCAACAGCATAGCTGTTATCTGTTCCACACTAAAGAAATGTTCCTCATCCATGTACATCACCTGGATAGCAAAAAAAAAAAAAAAAAAGGGAGAAAAAATTCATTTTAATTGCAGAAAAGCAGAGTACCACTTAATAGTTCTGGATGCTCTGCTGACCAACAACCCTTCCCTCCAATCTTAATGCACTCATGCAGCTCATTATACACTTACAATTGAGAATTCACCCACCAGCCCCTTGAATGTTTGCAGATAATGTCATTCTGTTTCTACACACTGACTGTAATTGTGTGATAAATGAATGAATTCCCCTGGATAAAATCACTTGCAAATGATTTATAGCAATTCAGATAATGGTATAAATTGTAAGTGTCAATTAGTGAGGCTAGCACACAGTAATGAATCACTATGCCAATAAGTTAAAAGTGGCCAGCAATTTTTAAATTGCTCACCATTGCAGAAAAGGTAAGAAATTATCTACCAAGAAGCATTCAGTTAGGAAGAGCTCTTTACAGCAGTATTAAAAACATTTACTTAAGAGCTTCTAGACTATTTCATAAAAGATTTTCCCAAAAGATCACTATGTTCATAACCTAAAATTTGTGTTATCTGTTTTGGTAGCCAGAACAGCCTGCACTTCAATAGTTCAAGTTATACCCAGGAATCAAATAATATAAACAAACTTAAAAGACAAAGTTAAACAAGTCTTTACTCTCATATTGTTTCCTTCCTACAGACATCTTTGTAAACTGAAATGGTTGGGAAGGGGAAAAAAGTACTACTGTAAAATCAATCAGTTTTAAAATACCTCTGTATTTCCCTTCCTTTGTGTATTCGCCTTTTTGTCATCTATTCTATAGTATAGAAAAGTTGTAAAGCAGAATGCTTTGTAAAAGACCCTCTTGTGGACTTCAAATGTCGCAATCTCCTACTGATTTGTTCTCAAAACATTTTTCTCCATGGACAAGAAAAAGCTCCACACAGATTGAGGAAAAAATTGAAAATGACTGTCACAGTACTGTCCCTCTTAAAACCAATTTTTTCTAACTTGCATGTGTGTTTTAAAGAAAACTACTTAAACTCACTCCCATTAAAGAGACACCAAACAAAGTATCTACCATTGTTACAACTCACACTTCAGATAACTATAAATAAAGAAAAAAAGTCGCTTCAGTTTATTTTGCACATTGCCCATGTTTGTGTGGATCTTTCACAGAGCACCAAGGAAGAGGATTTTGTTTTTAAAAGAAACGGAATTGTGACTACAAAAATCACACTAATTGGCTGTGGAATCTACGGGGCATGTTTAATAAGTGAATCTATTTTAAGTTCTTTTAAAAACTGACTAGATTTCAGATTGAGTTGTTCCTTTAAAACAGGGGTCAGCAACCTTTCAGAAATGGCGTGCCGAGCCTTCATTTATTCACTTAAATTAAAGGTTTCGCGTGCCGGTAATACATTTTAATGTTTTTTAGACAGTCTCGCTCTATAAGTCTATATATTATATAACTAAACTGTTGTTGTATTGTAAAATAAATAAGGTTTTCAAAATGTTTAAGAACCTTAATTTAAAATTTAAATTAAAATGTTGATCTTACACCGCCAGTCCGCTGCTGGTCTGGGGTTCTGTTCACCTATGCTGGCAGCGGGCTGAGTGGGGCCTGTGGCCGGGACCCTGGCTGGCAAGGGTCCAGCAGCCAGAACCCCAGACCGGCAGCAGGCTGTGTGGGGAATGCGGCCAGGACCCCAGACCGGCAGTGGGTTGAGTGACTCAGCCCACTGCCGCTCAGGGGTTCCATCCACCAGCTCCTGCCAGCCAGGATCCCAGCTGCTGGACCTGCTCAGCCCGCTGCTGGTCTGGGGTCCCGGCCCTGCCCACTTACAGTGGGTACCTACCTTCTCCCTGGTTCTGGCCCATTCTCTTCCTCTCTCTGCACTGAGCTGAGGGTGGGAGTGCACTGAGCACAGGGCTGGGGGTGAAGGGTCTGGCCAGGAGCTAGAATGAGAGAACGGGGCTCAGGGTTGGGGCAGGAGGTTTGGGGCACTTACCTGGGCAGCTCCCATTTGGTGCGAGGGGTGCAGGTGGGAATGTGGAGGGAGAGGGGGGGTGCAGGAGCTTCCATTTGGTGCTTAGGGTGGGGATGTGGGGGGTGCAAGAGTCAGGGATGGGGGCATGTGAGGGGGTGCAGGTGTCAGGGCAGGGGGGATTGGGTATGAGGGGGAGTGCCAGAGTCAGGGCTGGGGTCGTGGGGGTGTGTGAAGGAGTCAAGCAGAGGGCTGGGTGTGTATGAAGGGAGTACAGGGCTCAGGGCAGGGGCCTGAGGGGTGTGCAGGGCTCAGGGCAGAGGGGTGTGTGTGTGTGTGTGGGGGGGGGGGGGTGGAGGGGCAGGAACCCAGCACATTACGGGAAGAGGCAGGGGAGCTGGCAGGACCAAGCTTCTGCCCCCACGGGGGGGGGAGGGGGGGGTGGTTGGGAGAGGAGAGGGCAGAGAAGAGCAGGCCGGGCCAGGCTGGGCAGGATTTTTAATGGCACGCTGCTGCCTGCTGGGACTCCAGCAGGCAGCAGCGTGCCATTAAAAATGGGCTCGCGTGCCATCTTTGACATGCATGCCATAGACTGCCAACCCCTGGCATACACCATACCCCAATTAAAATAAGCTATATTGGCAAAAGGACCATTTTATTGGTATGACTATCCCCATGTGGGCTTTTGCAAGCACAGCTGTCAGCTAGGGGTGTTTATTTTATTTTATTCCCCACACTCCTAACTGACAATGGTGTGCCAGCAAAACTTTGAAGTGTGCACCAGGCCTAATTAACAAAGTAATAGTGAGACCTAGAGATGAGAACTCAGCATAGAAGAAGCTTGTCAGGTAAATACAGTGGCCATTATGCCAATGAGAATGTTTCAATATGTAATGTGTATCTAAAGCTATAAGAAAAAAGTGATTATATAGTTGATAGGGTATTTGATCATATAATTAAACTACACAAAGGATACACACAAGTGGTCTCTATCCACCTCTAGATTAGACTTTTTTGCTGGTACATGGAAGGATCGAAACAGTATCCCATGGTTTTAAAGCAGGGGTAGGCAACCTGTGGCACGCGCCGAAGGTGGCACGCGAGCTGATTTTCAGTGGCACTCACACTGCCCGGGTCCCGACCACCAGTCCAGGGGACTCTGCATTTTAATTTAATTTTAAATGAGGCTTCTTAAACATTTAAAAAACCTTATTTACTTTAGATACAACAATAGTTTAGTTATATATTAAAGACTTATAGAAAGCGACCTTCTAAAAATGTTAAAATGTATTACTGGCACACGAAACCTTAAATTAGAGTGAATAAATGAAGACTCGGCACACCACTTCTGAAAGGTTGCCGACCCCTGGCGTAGACTATGTGCACAGTTGCCACCAGGGAAGCTCTTGTATGAGGAAGTATTTATAACGAAAGCCTGACTCCACTCTGGAGTAAAAAAAAGCTATTCATCAGTTCAAAAGCCCTTCTGGTACAGAGGTGAGGAATAGCTTTTATGGGAATTAATCATGAAAATAAGGGATTTTAATTAAGTGGTAGAAAACAAACCTTTCCAACATAGCTATAGAAACTAGAAAGCTAGACTGCAAATATGACACTCTTACCTTTATTCCAACTCCACCGTTTTTCATTGGAACCAAATCATAACTCAAACTTTCTTTCTCCTTCTGAATAAAAGGATCATTAAATGCACGGCCATGGAATCTCTTGAAGTTAGATACTGTGTTGTTAGCATGAGTAATTTGCTGCAAGAAAGAAAAAGAAGTTATCTTGAACGCAACACTTAACCTGCATATTAGTAAAAGAACGGCAGTGTCCGATTGCTAGCCTCTGTTCCTAAACCAGTCAGGTTTACTCGCCAGAGACTTGACATCTGACCTCTTTTCTCTAATATTAAATTATGTAGGACTGTAGTTTTATACAGAAATATACTGGCACAAGAGGTGAATGAGCATTGTATTATAGAGTTTACAGTTTAAAGTCACAAGCTGTTACAATACAGAAAGTCTACACCCCGGTCTGTTTAACAGTTTAAACTATTTTTTATTGCTCTTGTTAAAAGCCTTTTGTTCTCTACCAACTACTGATGACTTACAGTACCCAGCAAATACCAACAACTCTAAAGGCAGTAAGTCCAGGGATCAACATATTGACGGAGACTTGTTTTGTTACCCCAACACAGAGGAAAGCAAGGGACTTGGAAGCATAAAATTAACTACAACAAACCTCATCAGGAAGGGTACTTGACATCTATTTAAAAGCGCAGCTCTATGGTCACTCAAGTTGGAAGCACTTAAACAGCAAAAGTAATTTAGTATGCAATGGGCACCAAGTGCAAAACACTTTAGTGGCTTTTAATGAACTGATTTAGAGTTTAAAAAAATCGCTAATTTTCAGGTTATCGAGATAACTGTATGTACCAATGAAGAGACTTTTTTAAAGTAATCACATGCCATTAATACTGTAGGATATTTGAGAATATTCCTGCGGTTTTGGCACAATTAAGCAGCAGCAAGCCAGTTAGCATGCCACACTTAAACGGTGGTACTATAGCATGGTATTCTTCTGAAAACTCACTAAAACATACTGCAAGTAACAGTGAAAGACCAGCATGAAGTAATTAATTATTCACAAAGTTGTCTAGCATTTGATTGAGAATGCACAAAACTTGAAATTTAAGTTGCTGTTAAGTAAAAAACCATGTCAAAGTTAAATTAAGATGATTACTTGCTAAAAACCCAGAACAATTCAGGTATGTAGTTCTCCTGCTTGAACAAATGGCTGTTACACTCCCTTGTTAGTGAAAATGCGAAGCCCAGATTGTCATGGGCCAAGAACACGACCTAAAATTCCACTGCTGTCAGGAAAAGAGCCTGTTCACTATTAAGATGTACACCTCTACCTCGATATAATGCTGCCCTCAGGAGCCAAAAAATCTTACCGCATTATAGCTGAAACTGCGTTATATCAAACTTGCTTTGATCCACCGGAATGCGCAGCTCTCCTCCTCCCCCCTCCCGAGCACTGCTTTACCACGTTATATCCAAACTCGTGTTATATCGGGTCGCATTTTTAAGTGTTTGTCAAATGGAAAAAATTGGTAAATTTTGTTTTCAAACTGTTAAAACAAAAAAAGCATGAAAAACTGAATATGTAGTACCCTTTTGAAGCTGTTCCAAAAGCGACTGAAGCCACAAACTGTCCAAGAACAAAAGTCTGTTGTGAATACATGTTCTCAAATGTAAGTTGAGAGAGAAACTACTTAGCTTTCAATTTAGCTAAAGCTGATGGACAGCTTTTAATTGAATGATCTCTTAGTAACACTCCCCACATTAGTTTCTTGAGAATCCAGATAGAAGCCATTTATTTAAGATAACAAATGCTCTGAAGACTCCTTTACTTTTCCTCACTACTTCATTGAATTATGTTAACATCTGAATCACTGACATGGAAATATAGTCTGAAAAAATAGAAATAAAAGCAGTGGTACAAAAGGAAACTTCCAAATCCTGATAAAAAAAGATCAAAGTTAAAACTCTAGTGAAATATTTGTTCCACAACGTTTTATGTGGATATCTGTTTTAATAAGATACATTCCATTCCTAAAAAGAAGAACAGGAGGACTTGTGGCACCTTAGAGACTAACAAATTTATTAGAGCATAAATTTGTTAGTCTCTAAGGTGCCACAAGTCCTCCTGTTCTTCTTTTTGCGGATACAGACTAACACGGCTGCTACTCTGAAACATTCCATTCCTAGGAATGAATGAAAAACTGCAAAACTCTCTATGCAAATCATTTTGTTAGCTTCTGTCTTTGAATCTTGTCATTACAAATGTATGTTTATCTTATGATCACTCCTATATTTTCAATCAGATCTCCCTGTTTCTTCACAGTTAAATGGAAGACTTTCACAGTTGATGCTCTCTCCATGGAAACCTATCACAGAACCTTTGCACCTTGACATTTATGAATAGGCCAGTAGAGGGAGCATGCTTGGTCTGCACCGGCATGCAGTACACTAGTCCTATTTTAAGATATAATCAGCCCAAAACATGGCTTTTAGATGTTGATATCTGAAGTTTTAAACATTGTACATGGTTATTTTAAAAAACGTATTAATGTTTTAGCACTTTTTTAAAAATGTATTACTGCAGTGAATAAGAGAAAATATTTAACACTTTCTCTTTTCAGAGTAGTTCATTCAAGCAAAGGCCAAACCTCTTAATTCACATTTCAGTTTAAGAACTTATATACACATTCTACATAATTTGTGAAGATGCATTTCTAATGCAAAGAAATTTCCTAAGTAAGAGTGTGTTCTGGTGATTTTATTTTTAAAATGATCAAATAAGGCAGGCATCTAACTGGAAATTATTAACCCAGCACACAGACCTGGAGTTCTAGCAATGGCATCCTCAGCAGCAAACCTGGACATGAGACTGTCAGAATAAATCATTTCTTTGATTTTGAAATGCTACCTGACAATTAAGATGACAGAATTTTATCATTTCCGTTTTTTTCCCTTATTTGAAACAGATTTATGTTATTAATTTTACTAGTAGTTGGATTCTCTTTCATAGAAGACAACCTACCTGGTTTTTAGCTGCAACACCAATAGCTCTGTTTTTGGATCCGAATGATACAACTGATCTGAAAAGACAGAGAGGTTTGTTAATTCAGCATTTTATTTTATTGCCAATATTGCCAAGAGCTATAGTAGCTTTATTTATTGCTATGGCAAACAGAATTTGAGAGTTTGAACAAGTTATATTGCTACTCTTGTGGCTTATGCTAATTCACAGCATTTCAAAAAAATGAATCTGCAATCTCTCACTCCAAACCACATACTTTTCTCTATCATATATTGCATGTTTTTATTTTCACACACATGCACTGAAAGTTTCAGCTCCAAAGCATGTTTCAAATATAATTCAAATATAACTTCTAATTCAAATATAACTTCTCCCAAAATGCACATAAGAGCCTTCCTGGTAACAAAAGCTACTACCAGAGTATATGCATAAATATATTTGCAGTGTGATCAAGTTAATAGTCAGTAAGAATCTTTTCTAATCCTACAATGTGGCTAAACATACACACATTGCATGGCAAGTATTTTAATGTAGCTATAATTACATTCTCAACGTGCAGACCCAGATCTTTCAAATGTTAGTGCATCTGCTTTGCCTTTGCTGTGGGAACACTCTCCCCTCCCTACCCCGCGAAGGACGGAAAGTTGTCTATTTCGTTTCCGATCACAATACAGCATTATTGTTCAGATTTTAAATGGGAAGCCTCTAAAGATTACAGAGCTGTGCACGTTACCTACACCTGTTTCTATTCCCCGCTTCTCCAGCCGCCGCTTCCTGATCCCCGCTTCTCCAAGTGCCGGGGCCTGACGGGTCCATGTCAGGGCAGCCCCGTGCCCCAGTCACGATACACCCGCGCCCCGTCTCCCGGGACTGGAAGGCTGCGCCCTTCAGGGCAGCTTTACTCAGAGGGCGCTGACCCCACCGCGGGGAGGCAGCGGGCACCCCAGCTCCCTGTAGGGGCTCCGTCCTGCCCTTCAGGCCAGGCGGCGGCGCTTTTACAGGCGCGGGACCCGCGCCCCGGCCGGCGCGCGGAGCTGAGGAGGCGCGGGAGTAACGCAGCCGCGCGGGGTGGGGGGGAGGCTGCGCTGGCAGCTTCCAGCAAGTTCCAACTCTCGGCGCAGCGACCCCCGCCCCCAGCGGCAGGAGCCGCTTCAGCATCTTCGCCCCGGGGCCACACTGGGGCCGGGGTCAGGAACTGCAGCATCGGCCCCGCGATACCACCCCCGGCTCCCCAGGCACCGCACGCGGCGCGTGAAGGGGCCGTAGCCCCCGCGCCGGGCGGGATAGCCCGACTCCCCCCGGGGCCCGGGCAGGCCCCCACCCCAGGCTCAGCCGAGCAGCCCCCGCACTCACGGGGTGCATCTGTCGCTGAACTCGTTGGCGACGGTCTCGATGCCCCCGGCCCGGGCCACCGCGATGTAGCAGCTCTGCGAGCCCAGGTCGAACCCCACCACGGACATGGTCCCGCCCGCGCGAGCCTCTCCCGGACAGCTCCGCCGCAGAGCGCCGGCTCCGGTGCTGTGTCGCTGCCTCTGGCCGCGGGCGGGGGAGCCGGCGCCGCCGCTTTAAATATGACAGCGAGGAGAAGTTTCCAGAAACTGCGGCAGCCCCTTGCCGGCTCCACGTGCGGCTTCCGCTTCCGCTTTCTCCGGCTTTCTCGAACAATGCTAACCAATGGCGGGCGGAGGAACGCAGTGATGTGTTTCGTTCTCATGACAACCCGGGACGCCGCGGATTCTGCGCCGCCTGTCAGACTGGGAGGAAGCCGGCTGAACAGGAGGGGGCGTGGCCCGGAGGCTGGTAACACGGCGCGTGCGGGGCAGGGGTGTCCTCGGATGGCCTCTTCACGGCGCTCCCGGCTATGGGCTCCCGGGGTCAGTGCGGCCCCCGTAGCTGGGCTCCAGGATACCGCGTCTGCGCGCGGACACGAGACAAACCCGCCCGGGTAGCGCGCCTGGATCCTGCTCGGCCTGTGTCTGCTGCACCGCCCCTCCCCCTCCCTGCCCCCTTTCTCCCCCCCTCCCCCCCCCCCCCCCCCCCAGGCTGCCTGTCCTCTTCTCTGCCCTACTCGCCAGGCGCCCTTGGACGCGATTTGTCCGGATTAGCGCTGGGTGGCGAACGGACGGGGCGGGCTAGTGACTGGTGCCCGTGTGGTCGCGATGGCTTGTGCCGGGAAGGGGAAGTCCCAGGAGGGTGAAACTGACAGCCAGGCCTACAGCGTAGTTAGGGTTTGGTGGGCCTCGGCGCTGTTCCTACTCCGCTACTCCGGAGTAAGCCGTCCGGATCTCCCACTGTCGTGTGGACGCTCCTGTTGTAGACTAGCCACCTAGACAATCTCTTTGAGATGTGGGGGCGGGGAGCAGAACACCGCAGGAGATGGGCTGGCACAGTGGGAGGCACAAGTAGCCTGGCCAATAATTCTCTTTGAAAATTAGAGAAACCCCAACTCCATTCCCCTCAGCTTGCCAGATTCCTGGGTGTCTCTTATAGAACTGGGATCAGGCATGACTTGTAGGCATTTGGGCATTACGCTTGCTGTAAATTAATGCAATTTTAAAGAATTAGGCTCTGATCATTAGAAAGTTAGGACCCTAAATACCTTTGGGATCTGGGCCTTACTGATTTAATTCTTCACTTTACTTTTTCTCCCCACTTTCTATTTTTCCTTTGTCTTCTGCTGCATTTTGGTGAATCCTTTCCTCTGTTTTTTAAGGATAGATTTACACTGCATGGTATGCTTATGTCAGTATTATTCTCATCAGTGTTAATTGTTCTGTATCTGTCCTTGCCCATCAATATTTATTTCTGTATTGGGCCCTTGTTTTTCTTTTTCATGTTGTCAGTTTCTCCCCAAAGAAAGAACATGGGGACTATGATTTCCATCCCAAAGTAACTTTTTTTATTTTTCATTTTCTCCTACAATTCCAACTCTTTTTTCTCAAAGGATAGGGTCAGGTTATTCAATTAAAAGGGGACAATGGGAATAAATTGGGCATATGTTTGCCTCTAGAGATACAAGAATATGTGAGGGTTGATATTGCTGCTAGAAATGGCACAGCAATTTGCTCCCAAGGGAGAGGATGGTTTGGTGCCAGAGAATTGGGGGAAGAACTTTGTCTCGGAAATGTGAGCAAGGCATGATTTTCTTCTCTTCCCTGCAACTCAAGTCAGAAGAGAAGGAGGTCTGTCTGAGGTGGATATGAGGAGGAGCTGGTGTGTTTGCCATTCTAGAGGAGTTGCAGAGTAACTGAGCTATGCAGTAGAGGGGAGGTGAGATCATCCATTCCTGATTCTCACCTCTTTAATTCCAAGTACTTTCCAGCTGCTCTTGCAAAAGTGAAAGTATTGCCAAACTTAGTTTAACCAGACAGAGGCACAAACGTGTTTGCTGCTTCCCTGTGCCTCCCACATCTTTTAATTTAAACTATTTTTTGTAGAAAATTTTGCTCAAAATCTCAAATAGTTCAGAAATATTGGGTTTAAGAGGAAAAAGAATGCTGTCATTGCTGAGACACAAAACACACATGCTAAAATAATGCTCAAATTAGATCAATATATCTTAAGACTTATAATTAATATCAAGCACTTCAGACATTGAGACATCTAGTAACAAGAAAGGCAAAGATACCTGATGATAAAATATGAATTCAAGATGGTTAAATAAAAAGTAAGTACACCCACACCTAATTCCAATTTAGGAAATCTGAATGAGAAAAGTATTTCCTATCATATTCTATCAAAAGTGACTATGGATTAAATGAGAAGGAAAAGTTCTACATTCCCTGATTTGGGCAGCTGTCTTTATCTTTTCCAGACACTACCCAAGTAATTCTAGATAAAATCCTTACCACCTGTCAAACTGTGATTTAACTCATTATGATTCTGCTCCTGCATCAACCTGGACCTCAGTAGCTGTGCTGTGTCTCACTGAAATCAATGGGATCGTGCAAACATCTGCAGTATCCTGTCCTGATGGATGATTGGGGCCTTATGTGGAGTGGAAAACCTCAGAGTTAAAAATATTCTTAAATCTAGAGACAAAGATGGACTAATAATTCCTAGTCTGCAGTTCTATTAGGTGGCAAAATTAAAAACAACAGTAGATTGAACTAAGCAATACATACATCCATAAAACATGGGTTAAAATGAAACAGATGTATTTTCCACATTTCCCTTTTGGGGTTTTAATTGGAATTCCTTAAAAACAAAATTGGCCATGACTCTATATGAATGTTGCTTTATGACTTTACCTAGATGATATACGTTATCTTGGTGTCTCCAAAATTGTTTATTAAGCATACTTTGGATTAAAAACAAACAACAACAAAAACCCTGCTAAACCAATCTTACAAAGTGTGAGAGGGCAAGTATAATATCTTGGCACTATTTATTTTGTAAGGAAACTGAACTTCTAGTCATTTACTCAAGAAACAAGCATTTTGACACTGCTTTTAACAGTATAACCAACAGATTCTTTTTACAAGCAAAATATAAAATAAAAATATGTTGGCCGAAATATAATTTTTCAGTTAAGTGTATTGATTGACCTGTTAAAATGAGGGTAAAAATATAATTTGCCAAAGACAGCAACGCGAGCTGATTTTTAATGATATGCTGCTGCCTGACGGAGTCCTGGCAGACAGCTGCATGCCATTAAAAATCCTGCCTAGCCCAGCTTGGCCCACTCTTCTCCGCCCCCTCCCGCGGGGGCAGGGGGCAAGGGGCAGGAGGCAGAAGCTTGGTCCTCCTCCTCTCTGTCCGTCCCTCCCTCCCTGCCGGCCGATCAGCTGATGGCCCTTGCGAGGGAGAGGGTGGGGGAGGAGTAGAGTCAGCGTGCTCGCTGCTCCCGGTGGAGGCAGAGAAGAAGCGGGGGCAGAGCCTTGGAGAAGGGGTGGTGGTGGTGGAATAGGGGCATATCCCCTCCAGCCCCCTGCCATGAGCACCCCACGACCCCAGCCCACATCCTTAGCCCTCTGCCCTGACCCCCCTTCACACACACCCAGCCCTCTGCCCTGAGCCCTGCAGCCCCGCACACCTCCCAGGCCTGAGCCCTGCACCCCGCACACACCCCCAGACGCCTGCCCTGAGCCCTGTATCCTCCTCACACACACCCAGCCCTCTGACCTGAGCCCTGCACACACCCCAGACCCCTGCCCTGAGCCCTGTACCCTCCTCACACACACCCAGCCCTCTGCTTGACTCCTTCACACCCCCCCCATGACCCCAGCCCTGATTCTGGCACCCCCACACATACCCAGATCCCCCACACCCTATGCCCTGACACCTGCACCCCCCCACATACCCCGCCCCACCCTGAGCACCAAACGGGAGCTCCTGCACCACCCTAACACATTCCCACCTGCACTCCTCGCACCAAATGGGAGCTGCCCAGGTAAGCGCTCCACACCCAAACCTCCTGTCCCAACCCTGAGCCCCCTCCTTCATTCTAGTTCCTGCCAGACCCTACACCCCAACCCCCAGCCTGTTCCTTCACCCCCAGCCCTGTGCTCAGTGCACTCCCACCCTCAGCTCAGTGCAGAGAGAGAGGAAGAGAAGGGGCCAGAACCAGGGAGAAGGTAGGTACCCACTGTAGGTGGGCAGGACCCCAGACTGGCAGTGGGCTGAGCAGGTCCGGCCAAGGCCGGCTCTGGCTTTTTGGCCGCCCCAAGCAAAAAAAAAAAACAAACGGGGCAGCCAGAGCGGGGATCAAGAACAAAACAAAACAAAAAAAGCGGCCATGCCGCCCTAGGATTGGGCAGAATGCCGCCTCGAACAATCTGCCGCCCCAAGCACCAGCTTCCTCAGCTGGTGCCTGGAGCCAGCCCTGGGTCCGGCAGCTGGGATCCCGGCTGGCAGGAGACGGCCGATGGAACCCCTGAGCGGCAGCGGGCTGAGCTGTTCAGCCCACTGCCGGTCTGGGGTCCTGGCCGCCAGCCCTGCACAGTCCACTGCAGGTCTGGGGTTCTGGCTGCCGGTCTGGGGTTCTGGCTGCCGAACCCTTGCCAGCCAGGGTCCCGGCCGCAGGTCCCGCTCAGCCCACTGCCGGCCTAGGTGAACAGAACCCCAGACCAGCAACGGGCTGAGCGGGCCGGCGGCATAAGATCAACATTTTAATTTAATTTTAAATGAAGCTTCTTAAACATTTTGAAAACCTTATTTATTTTACAATACAGCAATAGTTTAGTTATATAATATATAGACTTATAGACAGAGACCTTCTAAAAAACATTAAAATATATTACCAGCACGTGAAACCTTAAATTAAAGTGAATAAATGAAGACTTGGCATACCGCTTCTGAAAGGTTGCCGATCCCTGCACTAGACCATATGGACTCCTTAGAATACTATCTATTCCAAGCCCTCTTATAATTGCAATGTTTAACATTGGGAGGAGGGAGGAGGAGGCAGAGAGAATCCCACATCTCATTATGATGTTTGAAGAAACCAATAAGCCTCTTTGTCTCTCTTCTCCTATTCAACTTGTGTGATTCATTATCATTCTCTAAAGTTTATTGTGTTGGTTATGTTTAAAAAATTTTGAGGAAGAGCTTTGTTTACTGAATATATTGAATGCCCACTGGACTTTTAACGTGTGCAGAAGATTATTATATATTTCTTTAAATCAGTAAACAAGTATTTATCACCCAAAGTCACTTACAAGATGTGCATGAAATGTGAAGGCTACCTGTATTTTGAACATTGGTAAAATATGTTAAAAGTCATAGTTCCCAGAGTGGTGCGAGTATGAACTGCATTTTCCAAAGTCTGCCAAATCAAAACCAGTTTTAACCAGAAAACTTAAGAAACACTTTTATGAGGACTACTTCAGTGTTCAAATGCTGCTAAAAATAAAATTAAAAAGGGGATTTTTTCCATATTTAGAATGTGCTGAGCATTCACCCTCTGAAAATCAGTCCACCTTAGTGTCTCAATTAGGGCACCCAAAAAGTGAGGCACCCAGAATAACTAGTCACTTTTGGCCTAGATCTTTTTGCCTTGATTCTCCTAAACCAGGGGTGGGCAAACTACGGCCCGGGGCCACATCCAGCCCTTCAGAAGTTTTAATCTGGCCCTCAAGCTCTAGCCGGGAAACGGGGTCTGGGGCTTGCCCTGCTCCAGCCGGGGAATGGGGTCCGGGGCTTGCTCCGCTCTGTGCATGCCATGGCCAGGAACTGCGGCCAATCGGAGCTGCAGGGGCGGCACCTGTGGACGGGGCAGCGTGCAAAGCAGCCTGGCCGCACCTCCGCGTAGGAGCCAGAGGGGGGACATTCTGCTGCTTCTGGGAGCTGCTTGAGGTAAGCGTTGCCCGGAGCCTGCACCACTGCCCCTCTCCCACACCCTGCCCCCCCTGCCCCTGATCCCCCTCCCGTCCTCCAAACCCCTCGGTCCCAACCCAGAGCACTCTCCTGCACCCCCAACCCCTCATCTCCAGCCCCACCCCAGAGACTACCCCCCCAGCTGGAGCCCTCACCCCCCACACACACCCAAACCCCTTCCCCCAGTCCAAAGCCCCCTCCCACACTCCTCATTTCTGGCCCCACCCCAGAGCCTGTACTCCCAGCTGGAGCTCTCACCCCCTCCCATACTCCAACTCCCAATTTCATGAGCATTCATGGTCTGCCATATAAATTCCATACCCAGACGTGGCCCTTAGGCCAAAAAGTTTGCCCACCCCTGTCCTAAACCGTTTTATATAGAACTAAGGCTGTAGTTTTATGTCCCTGTGCAATCTTGGAATTATTTTTTTCTGCTATGGAATTTAACAAGTCACAACACTTTGTATTAATTTTTATTACTGAGCCACTTGTATAATTCTACTAAAAATCCAAAATAGAAAATAATAATAATGCACGCCTTTAAGGTAGCTTATATTGCTTATCTCTCCACCACAATAGCAAACAAAAAACTGTATATGCTCTTTTGGACATTAAGGGGTACCATAACACCACATAAACCATGAGGTCACTGCCCTACTAGTCAAGTCTATTGGCCTTTCTTATCTTTGCAGATATTCCTAGTCCCGGGGGAATTCTGCACCAAAAAATTAAAAATTCTGCACATTTGAATATTTCAATATTTGAAAATTCTACAATATTTTGTCAAAATAACACAACATAACCATGCCAGTTATAATTATTTTGGTAATTTATTTCAAAATATCTGTCAGCAAGTAAGTCTGTAATAACACAGACCAAAAAAAAAAAAAAGATTCTGGTAATTTTTTTTTATAAACAGATTCCTTACTAGGCATATTAATACAGAGTTTTTGGTAATTCATTTAAATTACAATACAGAACTGTATTTCCTGCACCTGTCAGAAGCAGTGCAAAGGCTTGGGGGAGTCAGGGGTAACGGAAGAGCTGAGGGAGAGGGAAGGTGCCTGGGAGTGAACCTGGAGGGTGTTGGATGTGAGGTTTTTGTTTGGGGGTGGGTGGGATTGTTAGGGTATTGGGAAACTTCCCTCATGCCGACCCTGGCAGACCCCAAGCTCTCCCATTCAGTCAGGCACATCTGCCCCTGTCCCCGCACCTCCCACCCACATGGGTCTCTGAAGCCCCCCGTCCTCATCCCCAGGCTCAATGCTGTCACCCCACTAGCTCCTGAGCCCATGCTCTAGTCTGTCCCCTGCACTAGCCATTCTGAACCCCAGTCTATGACCCCCCTCCCCAGCAGTCCCGTGTGCCTCACTCTGTCCTAACCTGGCTCTTCAGGCAGGGTACTGTGATGAATTCTGCAACACTGGACATAGAGTTTTTATTACTGGGAGAATTCTGTGCATTCACCTGTCTCACATAATTTTGTAGTTTCCCTCATTAAAAACGTTTTGCCTAAGAAGTGTTGCAGTTCTGCACTTTGCCCACTAGAGGCTGCTGTGGCGCCAGAACAGCCAGCTGTGTTGATGTGCGGAATTCCCCCAGGAGTAAATTCCATAAGGCAAGTCAGGAAGGAGAAAGTTTTAAGTGCCTCTCTCTCTCTCTCTCTCTCTCTCTCTTTTTAAGCTTCCGCCCCCCCCCTCCAAAAGACCAGCAATTGAGGGTTCTTAGTTTCATGGATTTGTTGTTAGATTAGTCATAATGTGGAACAGGAAATCAACAAGACTGTTGACTGTGCAATAAATAGGGTCTCTAAGGGCCTGTCTACCTTAGTGAAATTTGCACCAGCTACTCTGTGTAGCTATGCTGCACCAAAGTAAAGAAGGGCTTATGCCAGTGTGGTTTACTCTGGTCATTTACTGGTTTAAATTGCACCATTGTAAGCTCTGCTTTATGCCAGTTACACCTCTCCCTACTAGACATTTGCACTGATGTTTACACCAGTGCAAATTTTTGAGAAAAACTCTAAATGTAGAGTACATTTAGTGTTTACAGCTCAAGTGAGTCAAATACCTCATTTGGGTTGTATACAGATCCATTCTTTCAGAAGATGTTTGAAATCACTGAGATAGTGATGCCCAAATATGTTCAAGTAGTAGATAGTCCTATGTATGTCAATGATTGAGTTCACTGATCTCAATGACTGCATTTTTAAACTGATTTACCAATTATTCAGTATTTGGCAGGAGCTCTTAATTTTGAACTAACAGCATGAGGGAGTAAAAAGAACGGTGTTGTTCGGGGGTCTGTGACATTATTCCAATCAGTCTGGTTGTCAGTCTGTGACACTATTTCAACCAGAGAGAAGCCAACGTTTTCAAAGTTTCTAAAACTTGGCTGAATTTTCTTATGGCAATATAATCTGTGGATCGTCTATCTCAGTCTTGAGAAAGTATAGTGGATGAAGTGTGGCATTCTGATAAGAGCTGGATGAATAACAGTGATTTGTGATATTTTACACGGATAAATATACAAGTTCCTTCTGTTGTTATTCAGGTCGTATTATTCATTGTTTGCAACTATTTGGATGACTACTGATGCAGAAAGTTTCCCAGATTTTACCATGCACGTCTATTTGTCTGAAAATTTGTATCCGAATGTGTTGTTCATTGTTCTCCTGTTTAAAAAGCTTCAGCAGTTCAGAGTGGTAACAGAAACAATACCACATGACTTAAATAACTTATATACAACCAGTAGTTATAATAGTTTGTGAACCTCCCACATGTTAAAATTTGCATGAACAGTTCAATACTTATAAATAACAAATATATTCAGAGACATTAGAATCAGTTCACAAAATATTCACAGACAGAAGAATAGGCTAAATTAATTGGATTATTTATTTGCAATGAATAATATGACCACTATAATCTTGATGTTTATTCTATATAGAACTTATTACTATGGAATACCACGAGTTCAGATTTCTGTTAAACTTCAGATATCTAGAGCCTTCCAGATAACCATGGAGTAGCATGCAGCCAAATGGAAGACATGGAAAACATACTCTGGAGGCTGGTAATATCCATATTGGGGCAAATAGTGATGAACAGTCATTTAAAAATTTTATATTGATGAAACTGTTAGAAACTCATTATTATTTCCTCTCTTGCATGTATTTTGTCCAAAATAGGAGCCCTGATCTGTATAAGCAAAATTATTGTCAAGTAATAATGATGCTGAAAACAAAATCTATTATTTATTTAGAGAAGATCATTGCCTAGTCTTTTCTTGAGTTTTACAGTTCCCTGGGTCATCAGGAATGTCAAAAGATCGGTGATTTTCCATTATGAGGGTTTTGATACTAAGCACACAGGGACTGCCACATAATATTTACCTGCATATTTTATAGAAATGTGTGATGGGGTTAGGCTGCTCCTTAAAAGTAATAAGGCCTAGGGGTCAGCTCAATCCCATTCGGTTGTTGCGTCCCTTTAAGAGTTGGGGAGGTCTGATGTAGGAAAGGGTTTGGGAAATAGAAGATATGGGTAGAGAGGAAATGGTCTTGGGGGTAAGTAATACTTGGGACTAGAAACCCATTACTATTCCTTTAAGTTCCCGGCACAGGACCCTTGCAGAATGGCTTTCACCCAACCAATAGGGGATGTGTTGGGGAAGGGGTCTAGGATATATGCTGCCTTTTCCAGCATAGTGAGGATATACGCTGTAGGGGGAATGTCTTCCTGTTAAAAATCCCCAAGTCTAACAGTGAAAGGGTTGATGGAAAAAGGGTCAGCTGGAGGAGGAACAGTCTGAGGTGCTGGAACTGACCTGAATGAAAATCTAGATTCTGGGGAGGAGCTGGGGAAACTTCTGCCTTAAGGAGAGATGGGGTACTTTTATGAAGCACAACCCAGCATAAAGAAGGCTAGAAGTAGATTTGAAGAAGCTCCTTGCTATCTGGCTGAGAAGGGGTAACATGAGGTGATTGAACCCTAGAGCAGGAGTAATGGAATTTGCAGTCTAGCAAGAAATAGTGATCAGCAAGAAAAGGTAGGAGCAGGTTAGCAGGCTGCAGGGAATTGGAAGGAGCAGCCCTTAATTGCCTAATGCAAGGTCCCTGGGCTGGAACCTGGTACGTGCCTCAGAACTGAGAGAGGCAAAGATTGATAAAATCTCAGAAGGGGGAAGGCTTAACATAAATGCCCATAGACTTTGGGACTTGTCCTTTCTGGACGCTTCTGTTACCCCAGAAAGGGACTGTGTTTGAAAGGTGACCCGGCCTGAACACTGGGACACAGAAGCAAGAAACGGGTAGGCTAAAGCAGAGGCTCTCAATTTTTTGTTGTTGATGGACATGCAGTGTTAATCACTGCAACTCAGTGACTGATTGATGAAAATATATGTGTACTTCATATAAACACATACAGTTAGTAATGCTTTAAGAAAAAGAGTATGAGTACTTACAGATATCAGTGAGATGGGTGTGCCTGCTTCTTACTGCAGAGTCAATCTATCCTTGGTGTGATGGTTGACAAGCAAACTCATAAATCATTCTCCACTTCCAGTCGGGACCTGAACTTTGTCTTCACAGCTGTCATGGCAGAGAATGATGCTTCATATACTGTATATATGTTATTGGGAAAGGTAGCAATGCTTTCATTGCTTCTGTAACTAAGACAGGAACAGTTGGCAAAAACTGACAAGGTGTTTGTTCCTGAAACTTAATTTTCAGCATGTGGTCACAGGATAGTTTGAGCAGCTCCTGTTCTGCTTTTTCCGTTCAAACGGCAAGATCACATAACAAAAGTTGAGAATGGATCCCGAACCCAATCGTATTCTTCCATGTTTATGTTTTTAAAGTAAACCCTGAAGTACTCTGCCAAAGTTGAAAGGTGAGCAACAATCTTGTCTCTCTCACAGTCAATTGTTAACACTTGTACAATGTGAGTATTATGGCATTGTTCATGCACCATGGAATATGTTGGGTAAACAGAAATAGATTTGTCGATTTTAATCATTAGGCAATGCAGACTGGCGACGTGTAACTGTTGATTGTGGGGGGGGGGCACAACTTAAAGGTTTTGGAGGGGCACAGGACCACCCCACAGCTCACCTCTGGATCTAACAGAGGTTTTCAAACTGTGGGCTGAGCCCGTGGAGTGATGCCCTGATCTGACTGAGTAAGGAGGGGGTCAGCTGTGCTGTGTTTAACCCTCATATGCCTGCTGCACACACTGCATGCAGTCTGTGAAAGGACAAAGGCATCTGGGTTAGGCCCTACATACCAGGCTCTGCAGGCCTGACTCCTCCTCATTGGAATGGCCAACTGGAGCTGTGCTGTGAGGTATCAGGAGCTGCTGTCCCACCCTCCCATTACCCAGTCCACATGGCGTGGGGACTCATACTTAGCGCTGCAAGTAAGAAACTGATCTGGATGCAGAGCTAGGGTCAGATTCTTTAACACATGGTGATCAGAAAACGGCCTTCTCTCAGGATAGACTCTGCTCCCTGAAATCAGGGGAGAGCAGTGGTGTTTCTCCTTGGCTATCTGTTTCCTGCTTGTGGAGTCAATGGCTGTGAGACAACCCCTTCTGATGGCAGGGGGAGGAAGATTTCTCTTCTGCAGTGATGCTGCAATTTTTGCTTGCGCTCCCTCAAACTAAACAGGCTGGGTGGCCTCTGAGGGAGTCATGGGATGGAGATCATGCTCGGAGGTGTAATTTATTTTCTTAATATTTTGCAGACCCCCTATGCACTCTCTAAGGACTCCACGAACCTCTGGACTAGAGAACACCAGACTGGAAGGGGTGGTAGGGTAAAAGAATCGTTGCAATGTTGTGGCTAAACCTGAGGGTGGTGCTCCAGCAGTGAGCATGCCATGTCACCAAATGTTTTCAGGATTAGCTGTTCATAAAGCATTTTGAAGATGTAAAATACTATATAAGTGCTACCTATTATTAAATAGCATAAATAATCTATTGTGCATGGTAAGCAATCTTCTGTGAGGAACCATAAGGCAACATCTTCTGTTCAGAAATGCATATGTCACATTCTCCTTAGTACTATTAATTTATTGGCAGGCTTTGATTTCAATCTCCTAAATCTCTTTTGACATTGTGTTGGCTTCATCTGTCTTCAATTTTTCCTCCTATATTTCTCACTCAACGGAGGTTGCTGCAGTTGGATGGTGCTGTGTTGATTGTAAAGCATTTGGGATCCCTCTGGATCTTATTTGAATTTGTGTGGGAACCTTTCCTCCCTCCCCCTCCAGCAACATGAAAGTTGCTTTGGGCTTTATAGCCAAAATTCCTGGAAGGCTTTCTTCCTAAAATGTTAGTAGTACTGCATAATGCTAGCCTGACGACAGGTATTTTATACACACTATGGAAAACTGCACAACACAAGAAATCCTTAATGGTCCCAAAAGACAATATTTAAACTTCATCCAAGTTCTCAGTCAAATGGGGGAGGAGGAAAACAAGGAGGAGACAAGGGGGTTGATTCTTAATTGCTCTGCACTTTTTGCACTCACTTATATCAGGAGGGTTCCCAACTCTCTAATTGATGAAAACCAGATCCCCTGCTCCGCCTCTTCTCCCTGGGACTCCCCCATGTCCCTTGCTCCACTCCCTCCTCCCCCTTCCTGGTGCCTTGTGGCTGGATGGATCCTCTCCAACTCCCTCCTCTCCCCCAGCCCCTCCACACAGCTGGGCTCCCTCTGCTTACAGGAGCTGCAGCCTGACAGAGTCTGCTGCCTGCCTGCCCATGAGACACAGGTAGGAGGCGGCCCTGATTGAGCAGAGGCTGGCACGGGTTAGTGACCCAGCGCCTCTCCTCCCCGGCTGCGGTAAACGGACTTTTTGTGTCTGATCAGTGCATCTGACCAGACAGTGCTAGGTCCCCTTTTCAACTGGACTTTTCAGCAGTAAACTGGGCTCCTGGCTAGCAACGCTATTAGCTATGCAAAGCGACGGGGTAGCATTTTTTCAGAAAGTTTACGCTGATGTAAAATGACTACGCACAGTGCAAGGCAACAGAATCAGGCCAAAGGTATTTTTAGAAAGAAACTTAAGTTTTAAAAATTGGCCACCAAGCTGATCCTACTTGAGGGAAGGAACATCAGACCAGATGGTCTTTTCTTCTGCCTAAGATTTACATTCTTGTAGCCAGTTCTATAGCTTCCCTGCTTTTGGATGAACTAACTCTTGGGAGAGGATAGGGAGGGGAGGAAAGCATTCAGCCACAGATGGAAAATAAAAGTAAAACCAGGAGAAGAAAATGAAGAACTGAAAGCTTATTGGCTTAAGCTTTCTACCCTGTCACTATTCAGCATCACCAGCACTTAGAGTGGAAATTCATTCATTCAGGTATTTATTCATATTAAAGAAAGCCCAGATTAATTTTCTGACTAATTATGCAGCTAGCTGAAGAGCTACTGTGGCCCATAGATAGATTACAGGACTGCAAGGCGGGAAACCTGGGTTGTATTCTTGGTTCTGCCATTGACAGTATTACTTTGGGCAACTCACTGAGCCACTGCCTTAGTTTCTCTCGGTCCAATCCTTGGGTCCAGCCAGCATGCAATTAGCACAGGGTCTGAGAACGATACAACCATAGGTGACACTGTGCCATCTTTGCCCTCCAACCCCTTCTGTGAGCAGGTAGGGGCTGGTGCAACCTACAGCAGCCTCAGAGCTGCTTTATATTATATAAGCTGGTAATGGCTCCCTCTGGACCATTTCATAGCTGAGGATTGCCAGAGTGCTTACTCCTTTCTGCCCCAACATATCACTTATGCCTGGGAGCGGATGATATAGAATCCACATCTAGGTGTTTTTATCACGTTTCTGGCCCCTCTGCGTTGCTCAGACAGCACAAAGGAGTCACTTCAAGGGCCAGAATCTGGCCTTCTGTATATAAAACGGTGATCGTAACGTTTACCTATGTTTGTAAATCCCTTTGTGAACTCTCTATTATATATGTATGCCCCCTCGTCCAGCGTTGGCTTGGTGAGCATATCTACATATCATGTAGATGCTTCACAAGCCCCTTGCTCATCCCTTCTCTTGGATTATTAATTCTTGAAGAAATAGCTGCACATCTGAGCTATGCACGCAACTCTTCAATGGGTGCCCAGGTAAAGTTTTTAATGTTGATTTTGCAGCTCACATGTTTTTTTCTGTTTGGAGAGTTGATTATGCCATTTCACACATTGGCTAGAATTTGGCCCATCCACTTTAGGGATTATTTTTCTTTTTTCTCAAGCATTAGATACTTGCTACTATCCCTATAGGTTGTGGTACATTTCAGAGTAGCTCCTTCTGCAATAATACTTCTACATTCTGTATTTAAAAGGAGTCAGATGGCTGCCAAGCCCCACATTTACTCCTCAGCCCATGAAAATATCACTTTTCTCTTTTTAAAATCTTCACCTAACAGAAAACAAAGATCTATTTGTCCTCCAAAATAGGGCCCACAACAATTTGACAGTCCCAGCTCCTAGGCCAGGAGGAGACTTACAAACAACAAATAGTAGGTTTATTGAAGTCATAGGTAAGTCTTTCATATACCTGTCATCATTTAATGCCCTCATTCTTCCTGCTAGCTCTGTTTTTTGTGAAGTAACTAGTGACTGAATATCATGACAAAATTCATGGTCCATTTTTGTAAATTTCACGGTCATAGCATTTTAAAATTCTTTCATTTCACTAGCAGCCGTGTTAGTCTGTATCCGCAAAAAGAAGAACAGGAGGACTTGTGGCACCTTAGAGACTAACAAATTTATTAGAGCATAAGCGTTCCATTCTATATGCATCCGAAGAAGTGGGCTATAGTCCACGAAAGCTTATGCTCTAATAAATTTGTTAGTCTCTAAGGTGCCACAAGTCCTCCTGTTCTTCTTTTTTCATTTCACTGTTTCAGTTATTTAAATCTTAAATTTCATGGTGTTATAACAAAGCATGAATATGTATTTTAAAACTGCAAAATATAAACCTGTAAAGCCCTTAAGACTCAGCATTTCTCAAACTGCGGGACTCGACCCAAAAGGGGTCACAAGGCTATTGTAGGGGGTCACAGTATTGCCACCCTTACTTCTGTGCTGCCTTCAGAGCTGGGTGGCTGGAGAGTAGTGGCCTGACTACATTGTAACAAACATGATTGTATTGTGTCCACACAGTCTTTTCCCCACACCCCTTGCCAAGTCTGAATCCCAACTCTGTCACTCCGAATGTAGAAGTGGAGCCCGCAAGGATTTTAAAAATTCATACTTGCCATTCCAGGCTTGTATTAAACTCCCAAGGTTACAGCTTCTCTCTGACCTTGGCTTGGTAAACGCTGCCAGGACTCAAATGCAAAAAAACTCCGGAGCACTTGGGAATTCCTCCCTGTGGAGTACCCTCAAGCCGTTTCACACACCCCTCCAGGGAAGAACTGAGAAAGAAAACAAAGGAAATTAGCTGTGGCTACCAGCTAATCAAACAGGCACAAACCTCTTAGGACACCAAAAATCCAATCCTGTTCTTAAAAAAGGCAAATTTTATTAAAAACAAAAAGGAAAAAATACATTTGGAACTTAGGCTTTTGGACTGAGAGCTAGTTAGTTCAAGCTCTGCTAGTGCAAATCTGTCTACACAGGCCGGGACGCTCACTCCCAGCTGCAGCATAGACATATCCTATATGTCCATGGCTAGGGCCCTCACTCCTGGAGTCATGTGACTGTCAGACTCTCAGCTTTTTTCTTTTTAAAGCAAGTTTCCACCTCTCATTGTTTCCAAGAAAAGTTTGAAAACATGAATGAAGGGCAAATAATGTAGTGATATCTGCCTGAGTTTGCAGACAGCTTGAAAATAAAGCGCTGACAAAGATGAGTTTCCTCATTCACCTCTAAGGCTCCCTGCTCTGGGGTACCCTACCTAAACCACCCCAGGAGAAGACTGTATGTGTGGCAGGAGCCCACTCATCCAATCAGACACAGTCCATTTTCTGGGTCAAGTGTAGGGTACTTCACTAGAGTGAGGTCCCTGCTGCCAATTCTGAGGGAAAGATAGCCCCATGATGCTGTCCTTACCTCCTTGTAAAGAGGAGTGGGGTCCCACCTGCTAACACAACACCAACAGGGGATAGGACTATGATGCGGGGCCGCAGAGGCAGAGCCCTGGAGGGCCCCATGCCTAGCACCAAAGACTGACGTAATCTGGTCCTGTAGAGGGGTGGCGGGTATTTCTAGTAAGACGCTGGCTGCGCTCCTGGTTGCAGAGCTGGGTAGCTGGACAGTGGCAGCAGATGTCTCAGGGCCCAGCTCTGCAGGCAGCAGCGCAGAAGGGTGGCAACACCATAACAGGCCATCCTTCCTTCTGTGCTGCTACTGGCGGTGGCTCTGCCTTCAGAGCTGGGCTCCTGGCCAGCAGCTGCCGCTCTCCAGCTGCCCAGCTCTGAAGCCAGCATCACCACCAGCAGCAGCACAGAAGTAAAGGTAACAGTACCGCAATCCCCCCTCCAATAACCTTGTGCCCTTTCACAACTCCTTTTTGGGTTAGGACCCCTACATTTACAGCACCATGAAATTCAAATTTAAATAGCTGATATCACGAAAGTTACGATTTTTAAAATCCTATGACAGTGAAATTGACCAAAATGGACTCTGAATTTGATAGGGCCCTATATGAGTAAACTTGGCAGAATTCTTTTTTTTTTTAATTTTGATTGATAATGTATATTTTAGGTTTTTTTTCTAATTTTATATATTTACATTTTCACAGTTATGGGAAATTATGGAGGTGTCACACAATTAATTATTTAATAGCCATAAATGTTGATTCAAAAATGTAAAGCGTTATAACCATTAAAACACAAATTGTCAATTTCACATCAAAATATACAAAGTAAATATCCTTAAATCAAACTAAGTTTTCATGCAGCATTGTTCTTACTTTGCCTATCCATACCTTTTGATGATCCTTGATGAAAATATTTTTCTTCAGTTTGTGTGTGTGTGTGTGTGTGGTGAAATCAATGTATACTGATACTTACAAATACAAAATCTAATCCTTCCAAGCCTAGTTATGAGTGAAAGTTACTAGGTGTCTGTAGAGGAATTATCTGTATGGTAGCTGCTCCCTGCTAGGTATCTGTGGAGGGACAGCTGAGGTGCATATGGGGATGCTGGATGTCTCTGCTGGGCGGGACTGGTGTGTGTGAGGTGCTGGTGATGTGGTGGGGAGTTGGATGGTGGTGCTTCTGAGTGGTACTGAGGGAAGGTGGGTGGAGGGAAGTTGGCTGGGGTGTAGGATGGTGGTGTCTTTGGGGGGAGCGAAGATGTGGGGGGTGTCAGATGGGAGGGTTTCTGAGGGGAGTGGGGAGTAGGATGGAAGTGTCTCTGGGGAGAGGTGGGGGAGCAGGATGGAGATGTAGGATGGGGAGCTTCTGGGGGGGTGGGGAGGTGTGGGGAGGATGGAGGTGTCTATAGGGAGAGTGTGCAGAGGTGTCTCTGGGGAGATGTGGGGGAGTAGTATGGGGGAGATCTCTGGCCGAAGTATGGGGAGTAGGATGGAGGTGTCTCTGGGGGGAAGACGAGAGTTGTGGGGAGTAGGATGGAGGTGTCTCTGGGATGAGTGAGTGTGAGGATGTTGGTGTGCAGGATGGGGGGGGGGGTCTGTAAGTATAGGGAATAAGATGGAGGTGTCTGTGGGGGAAAGGGTGTAAGGATGTTGGGGTGTAGGATGGGGGTCTCTGGAGGAAGGGGAGACGTACGAGATGGAGGTGTCTCTGGGAGGAGAGGGTGTGAGGATGTTGGTGTATAGGACCAGGGTCTGTGGGGGAAAGGGGAGAGATTCAGAGAGTAGGATGGAGGTGCCTCTGGGGAGATGTGGAGGAGTAGGGTGCTGTGTCTCGGGAGCGTTTGGGGTGCAGGATGGGGTCTCTAGGGAAAGGGGGGCGTGCGGGGAGTACGATGGGGGGTGAGGAGAGGTGTGTGTGTGGGGGGGGGGTCTCTGCAGGAGGGTGGAGTCGGTATTGGTGAACCGGGAAGTGGGCGGGCTCGTCAGCCGCTGGATGTGTGGAGCTCCGAGGGGCCGCCCTTCCCCCTGCCGCCCGCTAGATGGCGCCTCTCACGCGCCGCAGCGCCTCTCTGATTCCTGGCGCCCGGTTGCGCTCCAGTGGGGCGGGTTGGCGGCGGCAGAAGCACCACCCTGAGGCCGCTGGCTTGAGCTCCTGCCGCAGAGGGAGGCGGGGAGCCAGACGCGCCGCTCCCCTCCCCGCGCGGGCTGCGGCCGCTGCCAGGATGCCTCGGGAGCGCGGCGGCAGCTGCTGGCTGCTCCCCGCGCTGCTGCTCCTGCCGCCGCTCTGCGCGCCGGGTGAGTGGCCGGGGGGCTTCGCTCTGCGCGCTGTTGGTGGGGGAGAGACTCGGGCATGGGGGGCGGCGGCACCGGAGCCGCAGCGGCTGCTCGCTTCCTCTCCGCGGGCGGGAAGTGGCCGCGGAGGGACGTTCCCCTTTCCTCGAAGTTTGTTGGTGGGATGGGCTGGGAGAGGAGGCGAGGAGCCGCCTCCCCGGGCCTCCGCACGGCGCCCTCTGTCGCCTGCCCGCCGGCCGGAGGCTGCCCGGACTCGGAGCGTCCCGTGCCGGGCGGGAGGCTCTGTGGTGAGGGCTGGGAGCCCTTCGCCTGCCCCCCGGGGGTGCTGCTGGCCGTTGGCCGCGAGCACCGGGGCGGGGTCGGGTCCCGCGCTGTTCCCCTGACACTGGGGAAGGGACCGCAGCCTCCCTTAGTTAGCCTGGCGGCCGGCCGGGGAGCCTCGGGGGGTGCCGCCTCCCCCAGAGCCCCAGCCCCGCGGGCTGCGGCGGGCGGGGGTGCCAGGGCCGGGGTTGTGTCTGGTGCTGTTTGTGAAGTGCTGGTTGCGTAGAGTCTGAATCACAGTCAGGTAGTGCTGGGGAGCCCCAGTGCTGTGCAGGACCAGGGAAACCTGCACCAGCCTTGACAGGTGTTTCTCCAACCTGCTCTTAAAAATCTCCCGTGAGGGGAATTCCACAACCTCTAGGTAGAGTCCTAGAGAAGTAACCAACTCTTAAGGCTGGATGGGGACCCAGTCAGGTAAAAGTCAAGTGTTTTAAAAACTAAATAATTCTTACATCCATTCCAAATAGCCGTTTAGGCCAGGGGTACTGCAGTGTTTTTAGGATGTGTGGAGCACCTCTTAATACAGAAGAGTGTCATGGAGCATCTCCCCATCTATCGATATTGCAAGGATCAATTGCTAACATGAAAAAGGAAATACTTTCCCAGTATTAATGTGGTTTACCTGACCTGTAATATGCTTTGGCAGATGGGAGAATAAAAGAGGAGAGTTAGTCCTATGTGAGTAGCCGGCTTTCCACAGCCCAGTGGTCTGTGTACCACAGTTTGGAAACCACTGCCTTGAATGGGTAAAAATGAAAGACTCTTCCAAATCTAATTTGTTTTTCATTATTTGTGCTCTGAAAACATTTCTCTCATCTTGGAGAATAATATAGCATTGTCAATTTGTTCTTAACCAACCTTGATATCTCGTTCTTTTTCACTAGTGCAATTTTGGGGTTGCAAACCCTGCAGGGGAATATTTAAATATAAACAAACTTCAAACTGAAATAAAAATATTGATTTTTTTTTCTTTCTTGTAAAGTTTATCTTCCTCACCAAAATAACTGCATTTTGGGATTTAACTACCTCAGTCTCTTTTCAATGCCATATTTCAATCCCTCTCAGAATGAAGGATTTTGCTTAACTGTAAATATCTCACTGAAACGGTTTTCCTGATGAAGGTGAATCTCCCTTCCTCCATCCTCTCATCCCAGCCTTAGAATAGAAGCTTCAAGTTTATTGCTGTGTAAGGGGAAAGTCAGTCAGTTTTTAAAAAAAACCTTAAAAATTAATTAACTTCAAAAGGGGGAGAGGGCAATGGAATTGTAGGTGTGTGGACCCAATTAAAGTCAATGGGTGTCAGTATGGGTTTAGGGATTTGCTCACATGGACCTCATTGCAGGATCAGAACCTTGGTTTGCATAGTCTTAGAAATATCCTTTTCTTTTATGCTAAAAGCAGCCTCTTCTTTCACAAGCATCCTGCACTTTTGAGAGGCAGAGGGAAAGTTGAATATTTCTGAACAGTGTTAAACATTCTTATCCATTGCCATTTTACAAAAAAGGGGTAAAGGTAATTAGATATCTTAGAACTTTCTTCTACCAAATGTATTTGCTGGTAACATGCACAGTGAAAAAAATATTTATATAGTTTTATACTTAGACTTATGCTCAAGACTTTTTTCATAAAGAAGCACAATAGAATGACCCCCTCCTCCCAACCCCCCCATCTTATTTTTCATATAAAGAGATTGTGTACATAATAAACAATTTAAGGAATAATTTTTAATAGTTTAAAATGGTGACTTCAGCCTGAATATTTTTTCATACATGTCTCAGTTGCTTCTTTAAGGAGCTAATCTAAAAAATTAAATGTGACTTGTTTTAATTGCCTTACATAATGTTTGGGGTGCTGGAGCTCACAATACTCCTAAAATCTCTGGCCTAACAAGTTTGTAGCACTAATAAGACTTTGCTCTTTACTGGTTAGGTTAGAAGCCTTTGAAGTTAATAGGGCAGTAGCAGTCAAGAAGAGCTGGTATAAAAACTTCAGTGTAAATAGATAAAAGACTGATTTATTTTGCCTCTTTACTGCTCCTGGGTTGTCTCAGTATCGAAGACCCCAATCTGTCTGAGTGACAGCAGCAATGTAGATGTTACCTTGGGAAACATATCAAGCCATAAACCCTGGTGTCCTGTGAGAATCTGACAAAGGCAGCAAAATAATACAGAGAGACTCGGGCTGAAAGGATCTTTTTCATTAAATGATAATTAGTAAAAGTCCAAGGAGCCCCTGTCTTGCATGCTGTACCTACAAGAGGCAGTAATATCAGCTGTTTCAGCATTCTAAACCTAGCTGTTCCAAGTCTTTCAAATTTTTTGAAAACTGTTTATTGACCATGGTTTTTTGACATACATATAAACAATAACACATGAAAAGACTCTCATAAGATAAGGGATAATATCATAGTTTTCCCTTAGCTCGTTAAAAGACTGATGTAAAGCGTCTCAACTGGAAAGACTCCCGTTGATTCAAAGCTCCCTGAAGTCAGGCCCTCAAAGAGGAAGATACAATAAATGTTCTTTAGTCCCTTGGTATATGCTTTAGTATGGTCTGGTTATACCATGCTTTTGCTCTTAGAAATGTTTTAAAATATTTATAACTTAAAATGAGTAAAAATCTTTCATTTAAGTGTGTGGAAGCTCCTCTTGTTTCTAAAAGGGAACACTTAAAATGTTTTTCTTTACATTTACATTATTATAGAATCAAGGTTCATAATAGTCTGCTGTTTACCTGTTGAGCAATGGAAAAGATAAGTGAGAGTACTGGAGAGGGAAAGCTATCTGCCAGTGACCTTTCCAATCCCAATTTTCGTCGTCGTAATGGGGAACTTTAGAAAAAGATCAATAGTAATTAAAAGCAATTATTTTACTTTCCCGGATTTCAATTTTCAGTTTTGGTGGAAATGGTCTGAAAACCAAGGAGTCTGACTTTTTCTGCTGATTCTGGTTTCCATTTCTGTTATCAAAGGAAACAGATATCAAAGTGGTAAAAGTGAGGACAGAGTTTTAAATATCTAAAAGTGCTCTGCTCTCCTTTACCTTATTCAACTTCAGTTACTATGGAAGTAGAATCAGAATGGCTACTGGTAGCCAGCCAGAGAGGGTGAGGACTGGAACTTGACATTTTCAACTTGCTGTGCAAATCACATAAACAACTACAGGTGCCAACCAGGTCAAAGTCTACAATACTTGAAATATGAAAAATGTGAACTTAAAATAGCAGGTAACACTTATGTGATGTCCTTATTATTTTTTCTTAGACAATTGTAAAGATTGCCTGCAAGGTAAATTGATTAATAAGTTTGACTTATGTGGTTTCTCTTGGTGCCTCCACAACTGGAACCATTCGCTAGCTAATCAAATTCTTCTCATAATTCTTTTATGATGATCATGTAACATGGTAACTATTCACAGGGGTGCGTGTGGTATATGTATATTGGTTGACAAACATTAGGGGATTGGAAGTGTTTCTGGAATTGGGAGGGCAGAGTGCGCATTTGGGCCCTTCTGAGTTTGGGGACCCAATAGGTCTCTTCTGAGAAACATTTAAATGAAACATACTGCAATTGTCTGAATTTGTGACAATGTTTGGAGAAAGGCCACTGTTGTTATTGTTATATGTATTGTGGTGGTGACTAGGAGCCCCAGTGTTGGACCAGGACTGCATTGGCACAGAACAGTCAGACAGTCCCTACTCCAAAGAGCTTACAGTCTAGTCTGCTGGGCTCTGCCTTGTGCCTTCTTTTCAGAGCACTGAGTAATCTACCTAGGGAGTGGTTCCTGAGTATTAAGAAATTCTCTGAGCAGTCATTTTCTACTGATTGTCTGCCAAAAGATAATTCAATATTTGTGCGTGTTAAACTCTAAAGCCACTAGTGGCCTATGTGAATATTTGAAAAGTCTTCCCAGTTTGCTTAGTGCGAAGGATACAAAGTAAATTTTTGTGCTTATCTGTTGGAGAAGAGCAGGGCTGAGAATGTAAAATTATCAGGAAGAAGGATAGTGACACATTTAGACTACCAGTGTCATTATAGTGGAGTCGCATCATAAGCGCATTTAACTTATGCGATTTTAACTGTACGCGCTCGGCAAAACAAAAAAAGAGAAAAATAACAATTTAAATACTGTGCCGGTAGTGAGGGCGATTCCACCTGCCATTCCACTCAATGAGCGTTTGACTATATGTGATTTTCGCCTTACGCGCTGACTTCAGAACCTAACCCCTGCGTAAGATGCAACTCCCCTGTACTCTTTTGGACTATGTCCAAAAAGTGAATTTTGGTGACCATAGAAACTGCATATGAGAGTGTCCCAGGTGAACAGCAGAAGTAGGAGATGGAAATAACAGATTTAGCAAGGCATGTGGGATCCACGTACCTTTTGACAATATAAAAAAGAGAGATTTATAACCTACTTCATCTCTATATAACTCCTTAGATTTTTTTCTGTGC
>NW_027052711.1:254267-264267 GCF_011386835.1 Chrysemys picta bellii
TTATTATAAGCTCTTTAGGGCAGGGACTGGGTATCTGTTCTGTGTTTGTACAGTTCTTAGCACAATGGGATCCTGGTACTTGACTTGGGCTACTGAGTGCTACGATAATACAAATAATTAATAACTAATTACTGTTGTGTTATGCAGCACAACCTCTGGGACCTTAGCAGTGATCCCATAAGCTGCCAGTAGGCTGCTCCAGAATAGAATTTAGGGCTACTCTACGGCAGGATTCTCTAACCGTTTTTGTACCACTTGGATTGATGCTTCCTCTTGTTTTTGGAATCACATTACATCCCTGTAGCAACTACAGCAATTGTTTACATGGAAAACTAATATGGGAAAGTACTTACACTGAATTGAAAGAAGCTAAAAATACATTATAGCTAGAAATGAGGAGGCAGAACCAGCACTGCGTGAATGGCTAGATCACTGTAGATCAAGTGCCCTGTAGGGGAGAGACCTCGATATCGATAATAAAATTATTATGACTTTTTTCATTAGTCATTACAAACTTGTTTGCATCTTTTCTGAACATTAAGATATAGTTACGCGCACGTTATAGCTAGGATGCTTGGAAATATAACAATACAGTATACTCCTGGTTATCTGAATAGCATGGGGGACACACGGATTTTATCCACATAATTGGGAGTTGGGATAATTTAGAAGGCAGGACAGGGAGCCCTCTGCAGCGCCACTGTCACGGCCCTGCTCACCCACAATTCTGGATGCCTGTGCAGTAGCGATCAGTTGAACAAGGAGGGTTATGAAACAAAAGTTCAGCAGGAAAGAAGTAACCCTCTTTCTGTGAGCTTGCTGAAAAGTCTGTATTATTTCTGGGCCACCACCTGCAGCACTGTCCTGCCAAAGGATGTCTCTGCAGAAGATAGAAGATCCACCTTATAGTGCCCAATGAAGCTGTTAGGTGTAGACCAGGGTATCTCACCTTTTTCTTTGAGGCTCCTCCAACATGCTATAAAAACTCCACAGCCCACCTGTGCCACAACAACTGTTTTTCTGCATATAAAAGCCAGGGTGGCATTAGGGGGAAGCAAGCAGGACAATTGCATGGGTCCCCACGAATCTAAGCTGCTCAGGCTTTGGCTTCAGCCCTGGGTGCTGCAGTCAGGGCAGCGTGGGCTTTCTGCCCTGGGACCCAATGAGTCTAATGCCAGCTCTGTTTAGTGGACCCCCTGAAACCAGCCTTGGACCCCTGGTTGAGAACTGCTGGCATAGACCAAGTGGCTGCTTTGCAAATTTCCGAAGTGGGCGCACTTTCTCGTTCCACCCGTGAGGTTGCTAAGGAGCTTGTGGAGTGTGCTTTGATCCATTGGTGCTGGGGGTGCTGCCGCACCCCCTGGCTTGAAGTAGTTTTCATCACAGACAAGGTTTACAGTTTGGTTCAATGGCTCTCAGCACCCTCACTATACAGATTGTTCCAGCTCCCTGTCTTGATCCTTTCTGGGACAGGAGCCCCTGATGATTTGTAGGCTTCCACAATATGTAGTCTAATCCACCTAGTGATGGAGGACTTGGAAGCTCTGAGTCCCTGGCATTTTGGTGGAAGAACACAAATAGGGAACCTGATCTTTTGATGGATTCTGTACACTCAAGAGATTTTCAATGCTTTTCTGACATCTAATCCGTGCCACTCCTTTTCAGTTGGATGTTGTGGTTTTGGACAGAACAAAGGCAGCACAACCTCTTGGGAAGTGTGGAATCTACCTTAGGAAGAAGGGATTTTGCTGTCCTGAGCACCACCCTATCTTCATAGTGCAGTACAGCTCCTGAATGGGTGAGGCTGCCAGCTCCGACACTCACCTGGCGGATGTGACAGCTACTAAGAAATGAGTCTATGGATAAATAAAAGGCCAATACGGAAGTCAGAGGCTCAGAGGGACGATTTGTCATGTCAAAGGTCCCATTTTAGGAAAAGTGGCCTGACTACCACTGTGGCTACTTGGACTGCTAGAAGGACTCTGGCTACCTGTGGATTGTCTGCCAAGGAGCACAAGGATCCTGCAAATACCATGCTATTAAGAGCAGATACCTGACCTGCAATGGTCCTGGGCTGCAAGCCTCTCTCTATGCCGCCTTCGAGAAAGTTCAGAATGATTGGAATTTCTGGACTTCTGGGATTTGCATTGTACTCTTGACACCAGTTGTTGAATCTGGAGTAGATAGCGGAGTACGCTTTTAGTATTGATATTTTCTTAGACAAAAACAGTATCTTAATGATTCTGGAGGACAGACTGAGACCTTCTAGAGCTTCCCTCTCAAAAGCAGGCTGTTAGCTGAAGCTGTTTCAGGTCCGGATGAAGCAGAGGACCTTGTTGAGAGGATGCCCAGTTTCTATGGAAGCTGGAGTGAGGGCTCCAGTTTCAGCTGTCACAGCTAAGAGCCAAGGTCTCCTCTGCCAATGAGGAGTTATCAGTGTTACCATTGCCTATTCTTGTTTTAGTTTCTGGACCACTTTCCCCAGTAGTGGAAAGGGTGTAATTGTGGTCAACTATGCAATAAGACATATGTCCGCGTGGATCTGTGGCCTGCCTCCTTTGTGAACTGTTTTGGCCTCTTTGCATTCTTATCATTCACAGGTTGGTTAAAGGGAGGCTGAATGATGAGATTGAAAACCTCCTGATTTCAGGCACCATTCAGCATTATTGATCCTGTGCCTGCTGAGCCAGTTTGGATTTTGGTTCAAGTCCCCTTTGATGTGGCTCTCTCTGAGGAAAATGAGGAACCATTCCACTCTCCTCATTAGTTCTGTTACGTCTGTGTGTAGTGCTGGACTCGTTTCCCCTTGGTTGTTTAAATATGTGACCACAGTCCTATTGTCTGATTGAAGCAGGACATGGTTCCTCCTTAGAGTGGGCTGGAACCTTCACAGAGCTAGCTTGGCAGCTTTAGGAGGTTGACGCTGTGAGCCTTTTCCTCCTGGCTCCAGAGTCCTGGGCTGCTTGAGTCTCCAAATGAGCTCCCTGCCCTCCAGGCTGGCATCGGTTGTGAGGATTAAAGGATCTGGAAGCCAGATGGGACGTGCCTTGGTGGACATCGTTGTGGACGGACCACCATTGTAAGGAGTTGAACACCTGTGTTGGAACCTGTACTTGATCTTTCATGTGTTCCAGAGAGTTGTCCCACACGGTTAGTATGAAGGATTGAAGACTTCTGATGTGTGATTGTACCTGTGGAGTGACCGCTGTGCTTGAGACCAGGAGTCCTAGCAGTTGGAAGCATAATGCTATGGTAGATCTCCTGCAGCTCTGGATAAAGAAAATAAATTCTCGGATTGATGGGTAGATCTTTGCTACCGAGGTGTCTATTTCTGGTTTACTCTGGTGGATGGAACCAGAGAAAAAACGGTTACCTACCTGTCAGTGTTCTTCGAGATGTGATGTAGACATGTATTTCATGTGGATGTGTGCATGCCCTGTGCACCAGAGCCAGAGAACTTTACCTAGCAGTACCCATGGGGCGGCACTCACATCCTGCAGCCATAGTCCTTCCCTGGCTGTATAAGGGTGCACCACCCGAAACCCCTCAGTTCCTTCACACTGAATGTCAGAAGTACAGACTCTGATGCAGAGGGTACAAAGGGTGGGGCACGGAATACATGTCTGTGTAAGCCTTCTGCCTGTCTGAGTTGGCAGCAACAAGGGCCAGGTTCAGTATCTAGAGGTTCCGTTTCAGTAACACAATGCAAAACTGGCTTGAGCCCCCAGCCAGTGACCTGGGACAATTACATACCACCCCACTGGGCACCTCTAAGAGGCAATACTTCCCCTCTCGCAAGCACGGAGTCTGAGTGTAGCAAAATCCCTTTAATAAAGGAGGGAAACAATGTGGCATTATGTTGGGGAAACATCACAAACAGGATTCATAACACAAACCATGAGCAAAAGACCCACCCCCAAGTAAGTTTGGCAGTGTCCTTTTTCCCTCAAGGTCTTAAGTCCAGCAACCCCAAAAATCACCCAAAAGTCTCTGTCCCTGATCAGTGCAGCCCCAGAGTTCAAAAGTTTATCTGCAGAGTTTTACCTCCCAGTCTGGGTGGAAATGGGGGGGGGGGGGCACGGCGCAGAGATGTTAAGGGGCACCTTACATGCTCTGAGGCCGACTGCCCCGCCTCACTGTGGGGTTCTGCTGCAGCCTTCATAGAATCATAGAACATCAGGGTTGGAAGGGACCTCAGGAGGTCATCTAGTCCAACCCCCTGCTCAAAGCAGGACCAATTCCCAACTAAATCATCCCAGCCAGGGCTTTGTCAAGTCTGACCTTAAAAACCTCTAAGGAAGGAGATTCCACCACCTCCCTAGGTAACCCATTCCAGTGCTTCATCATCCTCCTAGTGAAAAAGTTTTTCCTAATATCCAAACTAAACCTCCCCAACTGCAACTTGAGACCATTACTCCTTGTTCTGTCATCAGGTACCACTGAGAACAGTCTAGATCCATCCTCTTTGGAACCCCCTTTCAGGTAGTTGAAAGCAGCTATCAAATCCCCCCCCATTCTTCTCTTCTGCAGACTAAACAATCCCAGTTCCCTCAGCCTCTCCTCACAAGTCACGTGCTCCAGCCCCCTAATCATTTTTGTTGCCCTCCGCTGGAATCTTTCCAATTTTTCCACATCCTTCTTGTAGTGTGGGGCCCAAAACTGGACACAGTACTCCAGATGAGTCCTCACCAATGTCGAATAGAGGGGAACGATCATGTCCCTCGATCTGCTGGCAATGCCCCTACTTATACAGCCCAAAAGGCCGTTAGCCTTCTTGGCAACAAGGGCACACTGTCGACTCATATCCAGCTTCTCATCCACTGTAACTCTTAGGTCCTTTTCTGCAGAACTGCTTCCTAGCCATTCGGTCCCTAGTCTGTAACAGTGCATGGGATTCTTCCGTCCTAAGTGCAGGACTCTACACTTGTCCTTGTTGAGCCTCATCAGGTTTCTTTTGGCCCAGTCCTCTAATTTGTCTAGGTCCCTCTGTATCCTGTCCCTACCCTCCAGCGTATCTACCACTCCTCCCAGTTTAGTGTCATCTGCAAACTTGCTGAGAGTGCAGTCCACACCATCCTCCAGATCATTAATGAAGTTATTGAACAAAACCGGCCTCAGGACCGACCCCTGGGGCACTCCACTTGAAACCGGCTGCCAACTAGACATGGAGTCGTTTATCACTACCCGTTGAACCCGACGATCTAGCCAGCTTTCTAGCCACCTTATAGTCCATTCATCCAGCCCATACTTCTTTTAACTTGCTGGCAAGAATACTGTGGGATACTGTATCAAAAGCTTTGCTAAAGTCAAGGAATAACTCCTCCACTGCTTTCCCCTCATCCACAGAGCCTGTTATCTTGTCATTGGAGTCAATTAGGTTAGTCAAGCATGATTTGCCCTTGGTGAATCCATGCTGACTGTTCCTGATCACTTTCCTCTCCTCTAAGTGCTTCAGAATTGATTCCTTGTGGACCTGCTCCATGATTTTTCCAGGGACTGAGGTGAGGCTGACTGGCCTGTAGTTCCCCGGATCCTCCTTCTTCCCTTTTTTAAAGATGGGCACTGCATTAGCCTTTTTCCAGTCATCCGGGACCTCCCCCGATCGCCATGAGTTTTCAAAGATAATGGCCAATGGCTCTGCAATCACATCCGCCAACTCCTTTAGCACCCTCGGATGCAGCGCATCCGGCCCCATGGACTTGTGCTCGTCCAGTTTTTCTAAATAGTCCCGAACCACTTGTTTCTCCACAGAGGGCTGGTCACCTTCTCCCCATACTGTGCTGCCCAGTGCAGCAGTCTGGGAGCTGACCTTGTTCGTGAAGACAGAGGCAAAAAAATCATTGAGTACATTAGCTTTTTCCACATCCTCTGTTACTAGGTTGCCTCCCTCATTCAGTAAGGGGCCCACACTTTCCTTGACTTTCTTCTTGTTGCTAACATACCTGAAGAAACCCTTCTTGTTACTCTTTAACATCTCTTGCTAGCTGCAACTCCAAGTGTGATTTGGCCTTCCTGATTTCACTCCTGCATGCCTGAGCAATATTTTTATACTCCTCCCTGGTCATTTGTCCAATCTTCCACTTCTTGTAAGCTTCTTTTTTGCATTTAAGGTCAGCAAGGATTTCACTGTTAAGCCAAGCTGGTTGCCTGCCATATTTACTGTTCTTTCTACACATTGGGATGGTTTGTTCCTGCAACCTCAATAAGGATTCTTTAAAATACAGCCAGCTCTCATGGACTCCTTTGCCCCTCATGTTATTCTCCCAGGGGATCCTGCCCATCAGTTACCTGAGGGAGTCAAAGTCTGCTTTTCTGAAGTCCAGGGTCCGTATTCTGCTGCTCTCCTTTCTTCCTTGTATCAGGATCCTGAACTCCACCATCTCATGGTCACTGCCTCCCAGGTTCCCATCCACCTTTGCTTCCCCTACTAATTCTTCCTGGTTTGTGAGCAGCAGGTCTAGAAGAGCTCTGTCCCTAGTTGGTTCCTCCAGCACTTGCACCAGGAAATTGTCCCCTACACTTTCCAAAAATTTCCTGGATTATCTGTGCACCGCTGTATTGCTCTCCCAGCAGATATCAGGGTGATTAAAGTCTCCCATGAGAACCAGGGCCTGCGATCTAGCAACTTCTGCTAGTTGCCGGAAAAAAGCCTCATCCACCTCATCCCCCTGGTCTGGTGGTCTATAGCAGACTCCGACCACGACATCACCCTTGTTGCTCACACTTCTAAACTTAATCCAGAAACTCTCAGGTTTTTCTGCAGTTTCATACCGGAGCTCTGAGCAGTCATGCTGCTCTTACATACAATGCAACTCCCCCACCTTTTCTGCTCAGAGCTCCGGTATGAAACTGCAGAAAAACCTGAGTCTGAGTTCCTGAACAGTTTATATCCATCCATGACAGTACTCCAGTCATATGAGTTATCCCACCAAGTCTCTGTTATTCCAATCACATCATAGTTCCCTGACTGTGCCAGGACTTCCAGTTCTCCCTGCTTGTTTCCCAGGCTTCTTGCATTTGTGTATAGGCACTTAAGATAACTCACTGATTGTCCCGCTTTCTCAGTCTGAGACAGAAGTCCTCCCCTCTTGCACTCTCCTGCTTGTGCTTCTTCCTGGTATCCCATTTCTCCACTTACCTCAGGGCTTGTGTCTCCTTCCCCTGGTGAACCTAGTTTAAAGTTCATCACAAGCTGCTCCGCTGTACCAGCCATCCCACGAGCCACTCCAGCCATCCTGCAAACTGCTCTGCTCCACCAGTCACCCTACAAACATGCTCTGCTCCACCAGCCGCTCAGCAATATAGCTTCAGGGCCCCCCCAGCAATTTTAGCTCTTTAGTGATTTCAGCTTGTAGAAGCGGAGCTCCAGTACTGGTGCACTATTGGCCCAAAGTGAATTCAGCTCAGCAGTCTGTAACTAGACTCCTAATGGAATCAAAACTAGCTCTGATATTCCACAGTGGAGAGAGGAGGTGGTACAATTGGTGTTACCAGCCCACGAAGGGGGCCCATACCATCAGGTACACCTCTCAGTGAACTAAGTGCAAGATCAGAAGACTGAGGGCAAGTCTACACTACTGTGCTACATTCGCACGCTGCTATAGCATGTCTGGTGAAGACGCGCTATGCTGACTGGAGAGCGTCTCCCGCCAACGTAGCATGGTGTGGACACCGCTTTAAGTTGATGTAACTTACATCACTCGGGGGGTGTAGTTGGAGTGCACTGATTATTTCCTATTAGGTGAGATTTGGACTAGGAGATTCTTGAGGAGTTTGCTGGTGAGGGAGATTGACTGGTGTGGCAGGGAGCTAACAGCCTAATTTCTAGCAAAGCTCACTCTTGCTGAGGCAGAAAGTTGTAAACAGAGACTCTGGGTGTCCCCCGCAGCCTGTTACACCCTTGCAGCCCCACAGTCCAGGGACCAACAGTGGTTCATGGACCCAAGTTTGTGAACCTCTGCATCCAGCAGTCAAATTCCTACATTTTTGTATTCCTGTCAAAATAGACTTCTGTTTCATTGCTATTAATAAACATTTTCACTGTTTGCTTTTTTCCAGGTTCTGTCAACTTCTGGAGTCTGTTCAGTGGAATCCCCCTTACAGCAAGCTTCATACCTGTAAGTTTGAGCGATGAATTCCAGAGGGCTAAGCTGTGTAGGACTGAGTGAAGCACGCTTCTTACAGTTCAAAGATACACTCCGTATGGGGGAGGAGGGGAAACATTATTGCTTTGCTTTGTTTAATTATGGTAAGTACACATCTGCTCGTTTAGATTTATTATGAGCATTCATATGTTGTAGTTTATTTCCATTATAATCAATATAGTATTATCATGCTGCATGAATTATTAGCTAACAACACAGCCTACATTAATGTCTGTCTCAGTCTAGAGTGAAATCCCACATCAGCAGTATTGCTGTCACTGCGGATGATTCCTTTATTTATGCAGCAGACGATGATGGATATGTGTATGTCTACAGCATCAAGGACTATGCCCTTCAGGACCCAGAGCGAGAACCACCAAAATGTGTGTCTTGTGGATTGGGTTTTTAGATATTAAATATTTTTGTATTTGTATTTTTATATGTAAGTATAAAACATATTTTGGAACATATGTGATCTGGGGGAAAAGGGTTTAAAAAAACAAAGTCTTTCTCATGATCTGTGTCTACTTATACTTCTATTTCATTGTAATATTTTAATCCCCTTTTTCCAGATCATGTATGCGCCAAAATGTTTATGCCTTAGCTTGTTCTTAGCATAGCTGAGTATGGTGACCATAGTTCCCATATAACTTCCTTAACAAAATGAATACACTGTGGACCAAATGCAGGCAAATCTCAATATTCAGTGGGAAGGAAGGACTGAGTAAAACCTGGATGAGGACTTCAGGATTTCATCTGGTGCAATGGTTCTTAACCTATTTACTATTAAGGGTCACATATGCTTAGCTCTCTATCTGTTATGTGGGCTGCATCCACACAGTATATATACTACCTGTACGGCCCTGAGGATGTCACATGGGTTCCAGCTGTGTACTGATTGGGCTGCAAGCATCATGTGGGTTGTGAGTTGAGAACCACTGATCTGATGACATTTATAACTGTATCTTAGTGGAAGCTACCTAGTAAAAGAAAACAGAGCAATTTCAAAATACATCCAGGGTAAAGTTTTAACGACTTTGTTGCATTTAAAAAAAAATTGCTTTAAAACCATGAATACTTTTTAATGTCCTTGCTTCTTAGGTAGTGGTTGGTTTACACCTGACACATATTTGCGTATTAACCTGAATTATATGTATAATGCATATTTATTCTCTATATTGCCATAGATGTGAACCATTGGAGAGCTCATGTAAATATAGTTGTATCGTAAGTACTGTCTCATGTGTCTTTAACAGAATATTTTTTGATGTATAAATACACAAACCTGCACGTGTTGCTTGATATAAATATAATTAGGTTTTATGTCTATTGTGATAACACCTAAGAGCCTCAGTCATGAGTCACAATCCCTGGTCCATCTTCCACTATTATACGATGATCATGTGCAGTAAATACTTTTCAAATTACATAAACTCATTTTTGGTTCACTTCGGTGTCATTCAGCACTATCATACTATACTATATCAGATATTGCTTTGAGCTGTAATCCCTTGAAACAATTAATACTGTAGCAGCAATCACATTAAACTTTAGCATTGGCAGAAATGACCCATGTAGACAATTTGTAACACAAGAAATTTCTAATGACAAAATGTAAGTGACATGGTGTCATAAGTCTTTAGTTATATATGGTGCTTAAGTAGATTTGTTCTGATTATCACTTTCATTTTGATAGAGTAGAGGTGGTTGATGAAGAAAAAGTCCTGCTTTCCTCTTCTATTGATTGTACCGTTCGTCTGTGGAGTCTGGATGGAGAGTACATTGGTAAGGCTTATATCTACAAAAACAGCATGGCTATGCTAGTCAACTTTAAAAAGGAGTGGCATACACAAAAA
>NW_027052711.1:264767-337265 GCF_011386835.1 Chrysemys picta bellii
GAAATAACATGAGAACGGCCATACTGGGTCAGACCAAAGGTCCATCTAGCCCCGTATTCTGTCTTCCAATAGTGGCCAATGCCAGGTGCCCCAGAGGGAATGAACAGAACAGGTAATCATCAAGTGATCCATCCCCTGTCGCTCATTCCCAACTTCTGGCAAAGAGAGGCTAGGGACACCATCCCTGCCCATCCTGGCTAATAGCCATTGATGGACCTATCCTCCATGAATTTATCTAGTTCTTTTTTGAACTCTGTTATAGTCTTGGCCTTCACAACATCCTCTGGCAAAGAGTTCCACAGGTTGACTGTGCACTGAATGCACTAACCAATTCTAATATTTGTCAACCTGTCCTCCGAGTCTCTTAGGAGTAAGTGTGGAAGGAATCTCAACAGGCAAAGAATGGAATAATTGAAATCTAGATGGGCTAAGTAGACTAGGTAGGGGTTTTATAAGCTTGCTTAAGGGAGTAGTTTTAGTATGTTTTACTCATGTGACTAGAGCAAATGAGACACTTATTTAAGAAACTGAAATAGACGTAAGGACTTTCATTTGATTTCATCATAAGGCCCAGCCTGCGCTGCTTCCCGCAGCTCCCATTAGCCAGGAATGGCGAACAGCAGCCACTGGGAGCTGCAATCGGCCGTACCTGCGGACGCTCAGGTAAACAAAGCATCTCACAGGCCACCAGGGGCTTACCCTGAACAAGCTGTGAACCAAGTTTTGAAACCCCTAGACTAGATAATCTAATGGTTCCTTCTGGCCTCAAAAAAAAAAAAAATCTATGAATGTTTGTGGACTTTGCATCATAACAAGACTCTCCTGTATAACTTGCGTAAAATAAGATTATTCTTCACAACCAGCATGACAGTGGTAAACCAAGTGCCAGCTTTGGCCAAGGCCGGAAGTGTTAACTAAGAACTGACAAACTCATAGCTGGAAACCAAACCAGATCACCTGTATATTAGTTTTGTTCAAAATAGGTATTTGTCTTATAAGAATGTATTTAGTGTTTAGACTCTATGAAATGCTTGTAAATTGCTGCATGCATTAATCTCACTTGTAATGCCTGTAATTCCATACTGTAATTCCATACTATACAATAAGGAATTATGTACATTTTGCTTTATAACTTTAAAAATGTTTGCTCTGAACTTGTGAGCCCAGGCACAGGAATCAAGATTAAATGAGCCATTAAGAAACATGAAAATACAAGGGATTGGTGAATGGCCCTATCACACCTTGGAAATGCTATGTGCAAGGGAGCTTTTCTCATGGACTGGAAAGCCAAATGCAAAAGATAAAACAGGGCACAAGAAAATTTGTCCTCTCTTTGCTATTTGAACTTTCACATGGTCAGAGACTGTAAAGTGAGGCAGAGATCCCCAGGAGTTACCTGTGGTCTGCCCTGAAAGACACTTTTGTAGCTAATTAGTTAATTTTATCATCCATTTATCCTTGTATTGTGTGATGTTATGGTCAATTTATATTCTATTTCATATACAATTAATGTATGCTAAATAGATTTAAATTGTAGGATTGATAAGTATTTAGGAGTGATAAGTGTGTAGTTGGTGTATAAGTAAAGCATGGATGGAACACAATGCCTACAAGCTGAGGCCTGTAAGACTTTAGTTTAGCCACACTAGGCCATAGGTTTAAGAATGCCTGACAGGAGTGAGTGACCTAGGAATAACCCTATGCCTATAAAGTCACAGGATTACTGCCAAAGATGTGCCCATTGGTGATGTCACAGAAAAATTGATTGCAATAGACTGCAATGCATTGTCCAAGGCCAGTAGACACCTGATTGTAACATCTTTAAATGTCTGTCTGGACCACAGGATACATGTCATGCATAGATGCTAATGAGAATAAGAGGAACTACAAATAACCTGTGAAAAATCGAGCACCCCAATATTCACGGGGTGTGGAAGTACAGATAAGGAAAAGAGGGTTGACACCTTCATGCATAAAAAGTGTTAGGTGTGGTCAGAACTACAATATAGAAGAGGGTTCCCAGGGTTGGGTAAAAGTGGGAAGACCTAAGGGACGAGCCCACGGGAAACTCCAGCAGGAACTATCCCTCTAGCAATGATAGTCTATTGAGAGGTCCTTTGGACCCTAGAATATCTCTGAGGATGTGAGTATGACTACAGCCATAATTATTGCATAGGTTTTTGTAGGATTTCTATATGCACGGGTAATTGTAACTTTACTTATTGCTTTAATAAAACTTGTAGTACAGATAAGACTTTGTACTTGTGACTGTGTCTGTGGTCATTACCCTTGGACTCCATGTGTTTCTAGAGCTTCAAAATTTGAGAAAAGCATCAGGCAATTTCATGCTGTTGAGTTTGAAACTGTAGCAACCTGAGCCAAACACATGGTGGTATAATACAGCATCACTCAATTCACTTTAAATAAAATAAAAGGCTACATTTTGAATTGACATATTACCACATCTCTGTCATGTTTAAGAATCATAGATGGTAACTCATTTGTGTGCATATGTTTGCTTATTTTAACCTGTAATTAACTCTAATTTCTTTTTCCTAGTTAAACTTTTATATAGTTTATTATAGGATTGGCTACTGGCATTGTCCTTGGTGTAAGATCTAGGGTACCAATTGATCTGGGGTAAGAGACTGGTTTCTTGGGACTGGAAGCAACCAGAATATTTTGTGATTTTTGGTATAATTTATCACTAAGTCCAGCTTGTCTGGGTGGTACGATAGACTGGAGAGTCTAAGGGGACTGTCTGTGACTCCATGGTAAGACAGTTTCAGTGATCCAGGAGTTCATATTTGTTACTGCGTTGGTGAAATCTAATTACCAGTTTGGGGTGTCTGCCCTGCTTTTGACAGTCTGCCCTGAGGTAGGCACTCATGGTCGTGAGCCACTCTAGACAGCATGACAGCCTGCACAGAGAGGGTACAAATTATCTACTGAGCAATGTTCTTGAACAAACACTGATAAAAATATCAGAAGGACTAGAAAATATTTCAGAGAAATAGGAGATGGGTAGTAAAATTGTCCCAAGCAACTGGCTTTTATACAGTAGATAACAGAGGTTTTTACTCACTACATTAGTGTGTATAAAACACCATGCAAAAGCTATTCTCATGGTGTTTCCACCTGGAACAGGAATGAAATTGTTGGCCGTCTCAGGAAAAGCTTGTTCTTGTAAGGTTTCCGCTAATAGCCACATAATTGTGATGGAAACAAGAGAACTGGATAATTTGGACAAACATACTGGGCTTGATGCAGGCCCTTGTCAGAGGTACTGTAAATCCATGGGAGTGGGTACATAGCAGTGAAATCTGCTTGTGACTCTCCTACTGCCAGAAGGCCCATGGCCAGTTGGTTCAGCTCCCAAACTGGATGGGGCTGGTCAGGGATTGGGGACATGCACTGATTGGTGCGTCTCCTGTGCAGCCCCATATGGCATTTAAAAATTGACCTCCCTTCTGACTCAGCTGGCCCTGAGGACACAATATGAACCTGCGGAAGGTCATTCTAGCCTCCTAATGATAGGATGCTTAGCTGAATTAAATCAGAAGACTGAAAAACACTTTGAGATTCTCCCATCACCAGTTACAATTTTACATACAGTGACACTACTAGAAATAAAGCCAACCAGGTGACAGCAATGTGACCAGCACTATACCACAGGTAAAATTGCAGACATGGAGAGGGAACTGTGTGTAAATCAGAGAAACATTAAGTTGAAAAAAATTCCTAGAGGCCTTAATAGGAGTAAAATGGTTACCTATTACTAAAGCTGTAGGTTCATGGTTGGAGGTAGAAATCACTGCTTTAATGGAATCATAGTAGTGCAGCTAAAAGGAACAGAACAAGAGATTACTATTTAATATAAATGATACACAATACTGATTAGAAGAGAATATAGTAGCTGAGATTATTTCATTTGTTTCTGTTCTTAGAATGTTTTTGTTTCTGAAGGCAGGATGAATAAATAAGAACATTTAAAGTTGTTTGCCTAAGGGTGGGTTGAGTGGGTGCATTACCGTGGCTCTTATTCCAGCACGTTTCTGCTGTTTTCTCACATAAAAGGGACAGAATGTGCATACATCACTCCTTTGTGTATCCAAAAGCGTGACATGCAGATTCTAAATTCCATTTCAGGACTCTCTGTGCAAGTCAGAGGCTTCCCTCCATCTTCCCTGATGGACCAGAACATGGAAAACAATCTACTACTTCATCTGAGCTAGAGTCAGCCTGGTGGGGCCCCCACTGCTTCCAGAAACCAGCAGCAGCAGTTAGAAAAGTAAAAAATACTCAGCGCCCATCATGTACCCTGGCATGTAACCTCCAGACTGGTTATCGGCCTTCAAGAACGTAAAACATGACCCATAAAGCTGCACTTTAGAACAAGTCTTGACCCTTCCTCCAAGGTCAAGGAGAGTCCTCCAGCATCCAGCCCAGTGTGGTGCTGCTGCACATAGGTTCAGGATTTGGGAACCCGACGTCTGAGCCACACTGATCCAATGACGAGCACACTGGGGCTGGGGGAAGAGGAAGCCATTACTCTAGATATGAAAGGGGTGTAAACTGTGCAGAGGTTACTCCAGTGCTGAGGCTGCAATAGTGACCCAGTTAATTGGTCTGTGCAATGGGGCTAAAATTTGGGCCTAAAAGTCTTTCTAGATATGAGGGCATAGCTTTAGAAAAACATATGGTGCTATAATAAATACAGTTTATCTCTAGTGCCCTGCTGAGATACAAAATTTGTATCCACATCCAATCCACAATCCGAAAGGATGGTCCATGGATAAAAAGCGGATATCCACAGATTTGCAGGGCTCTGTTTATCTCATCAGATTTAGCTGGTGAGTCAATGTATAAATATGCCACTAGCCCATCTCCACTGGGACTACCTTTATCGTTCCAAAACTCAGAATAGCTTCAGAGAGCTACCAAATCCTTCCTTCTTATCCCCCAAAATGACACTGTTGAAAGGTCCAGGATGGGCAACGTTCAGTCCAGGGGCAGTGACAACTTCAAAATTTGTACACCTTGCAGTCAGGGCTATAAAAGATCGAGAGCATTTCTTTAGTTCCATGCCCGTTCTCCTTTTGCTTCTGACTTTGGATCCTGGAGGTGCAGTAATCCCAAACTCAGATCTCTCCTCATTCAGGTCCCAATCAGCAAGGAACTTATACACGTGCCTAACTTTAAAAGCTTGCACTACTGAAGTCAAATTGAAAACTAAACAGTTGTTGAATTTGGGCTTCACAATTTTCAATCTGAATTTCATGTCTTATTCTCTATTGTCAAGCCTTCATTCTTTCTTATATCAAGTTTGACAGTTTGTGCCATTTCCCTGTCCTTCCTATCATACTGCTGACAGTGCTATTCTAAATGACAAGTAAGAGAGTTTTTTCTGTAGACTGACTAGATGCTGTGGCTGAAATCTTATTTACTTATTCCCATGGCGATTTCTTTTGTAGAAAACTTTCTATTTTATTTCTTTTGGAGTCAGGAAGGATTTTGGTTCTTTTACCTGTGTAACCCAGTCCCCATGCACTTTCCAACGAATGTAAGTCACATTTGGAGAAAGAACAGCATTCTCAATGCCAATACTAGGCAGGTTTTCAGCTTTTGGCAGTTTCTTCCATGTTCTGAAAAATCGAGGTACAAAGAAGAGAAGAGAAATGGCAACCATCATCCTTAAGTACTAGGATGGAAGCAAATATTTCCTCACCCTTCTTGGTCGTGCACCGCTCCTAAAATCTGGACTATTTCTGGCATTAAGCTCCCAACCTGAGGTTGTTATTTCAAAAGACTGTAGCTATTTATCTTGCCTTTTGGGATACTAACAAGTTGGTCCAGCAATTTCTGACACCCTCTACATATACTTCCTTGGGCTTTTTTAAATGTAGCAAACACAAGCCGTCCCTTACCAGCTGTCCCAACACGTTTGCTTATTGAAACAACTGGCCAAGTTACAAGTGAAGTTAAACTGCTAACTCCCTATGCTGGGATTTTAATGCCAACAATTGTTGAGAATGTTTCAAGTGTCATAGCGGCTAGGAGCAACACTGGGGAAACAGTTCATAAAACGTTGCCCAAAACATAAGGGTTTGGATTTCTGACCATTGGTGTCGAAGGCTTAGGATTTCAAGCCAGCTGAGTGGAAGTGGAAATTGTTTCACAGTCCAACCCTTCAACCCTTTGAAAAATGACTAGTAGTCAGAGTCCTTACAGGTGTCCCCTGGTAAATAAATGAACTTTGTTGTCCACTGAAGGAAGGACAAGAAGTAATGGGCTTAATCTGCAGAAAGGGAGATTTAGGGTAGATATTAAGGAAAGCTTTCTAACTATCAGGGTAGTTAAGCTCTGCAATAGGCTTCCAAGGGAGGTTGTGGAATCCGCATGACTGGAGGTTTTTAAGAACAGGTTAGACAAACATCTGTCAGGGCTGGTCTAAGTTTACTTGGTCCTGCCACAGCACCGGGGGATGGACTAGATGACCTGTGGAAGTCTCTTCCAGCCCTACATTTCTATGATTCTACTAGGAGATGGGCAAATGATTTGGCCACAGACACTGAACAAGTGCCACCTGTTGGCTTAATCATGTAGGTGTCTAAATAGTTTTGAATCTGCTGTACTTCTCTTCATTTTCTCTGCATCCAAGTTTAGTATCCTCTGACACTTGGAAGCCTGCTGCACTAGTTGATATCAACTTGATACCTCTGCAGACACAAGAGCCAGAATGCTTTGGGGATGTCAGTTAAAAGTACAGATCAGTGTAACAGAAGAAAATGAGCACAGTTAACCTCCGTGATAACACTTACAAAGATTTGTAGTGTTCAGTTAAATAGGTGAAGAAACTGCATTTTTGTCAGTTTTTAAAATTACATTTAAAATGTAAAGTATTTACCGTAGGAGTTCCCCCACAGAAGACAAAAGCAAGATATTCACACATCCCTGAAAATTCGGAAAAAAAAAGTTGTTATAGAAATTTAAAGTATAGGCCAAATCCTGTAGTTCTTATCCAGTCCATGAAGTAAGTGGGAGGAGATTTACCAGAATAAGGATTCGTGGACTATATTTAGCAGATGGATAATTAATGTTGTATATAGACAAGGTGGGTGAGGTAATATCTTTTATTGGACCACCAAACTTTCAAGATCCCTGGGTCCTATCACAACATGTGGTATACCTCATCCCATGCACAAAATGCCCCAATAGCAACTATGTGGGCACAGGCACCGACTTTCCAATGTGCAGGGGGGTGCTCAACCCCCGGCTCTGCCCCAGGCCCCCTCCCACTCCATCCCCACCTGCCTCTTCCCACCATTCCACCCCCTTCCCCAAGCACGCTGCATCCTTGCTCCTTCCCCTCGCCCTCAGAGCCTCCCGCATGCCACAAAACAGCTGATTGCAGCAGGCGGGAGAGGTGGGGAGGGAGAGGGAGGTGTTGATTGGTGGGGCCCGTCAATGGGCAGGAGGCGCTGGGGGGAGGGGGGAGGTTCTGATAGGGGGGCTGCCGATGGGTGCTCAACATCCCCCATTTTTTCCCCGTGGGTGCTCCAGCCCAGAGTCGGCGCCTATGTATGTGAGTGAAACCAAACAATCACTACGCTCTCGAGCGGACTCTCCCAGGAAAATGATAAAAGACAAAAACACCATATCACTTGTGGGTGAACATTTTTCACAAAAAGAACAGGAGTACTTGTGGCACCTTAGAGACTAACAAATTTATTAGAGCATAACCTTTCGTGGGCTACAGCCCACTTCTTCGGATGCATAGAATGGAACATATATTGAGGAGATATATATACACACATACAGAAAGCATGAACAGGTGGGAGTTGTCTTACCAACTCTGAGAGGCCAATTAAGTAAGTGAAAAAAAACTTTTGAAGTGATAATCAAGATAGCCCAGTACAGACAGTTTGATAAGAAGTGTGAGAATACTTACAAGGGGAGAGAGATTCAATGTTTGTAATGGCTCAGCCATTCCCAGTCCTTATTCAATCCTAAATTGATTGTATCTAGTTTGCATATAAGACAACTCCCACCTGTTCATGCTCTCTGTATGTGTGTATATATATCTCCTCAATATATGTTCCATTCTATGCATCCGAAGAAGTGGGCTGTAGCCCATGAAAGCTTATGCTCTAATAAATTTGTTAGTCTCTAAGGTGCCACAAGTACTCCTGTTCTTTTTGCGGATACAGACTAACACGGCTGCTACTCTGAAACCTGTCATTTTTCACAAAGTGATCACTCTATATCTGACCTATCAATCCTCATCCTCAAAAGACACCTGCACAACACTTCCAAAAGACTAGCCTAGGAGCTTAAATTCATAATTTTGCTAGGCACTAAAAATCATGGACCAAATAGAGATGCTGGATTGATGGTTTATTACAACAATCTACTAACAACTCACCCCCAGGGCCGGCTCCAGGCACCAGCCCACCAAGCTTGTGCTTGGGGCGGCACCTGGAGGGGGGCGGTGCGGCGCTCCGGCCCCCGGGGAGAGCAGGGCCACGGCCGAGCTCGCCGCCCTCCCCCCGGCGCTCTGGCCGCCCTCCCCCCCGGCGCCCTCCCCCCGGCCCCCGGGGGGAGAGCGGCGAACCCTGCCTAGGGCTCGCCGCCCTCTCGCCGCCCTGCCCCCTGCGTTCTGGCCGCTGGGGGGAGAGCGGAGCCCCGGCCGGGGCTCACTGCCCTCCTCCCAGGGCTCCGGCCGCCCTTCCCCCGGCCGCCGGGGGGAGAGCGGAGCCCCCGCCGGGGCTCGCCGCCCTCCTCCCAGGGCTCCGGCCGCCCTTCCCCCGGCCGCCGGGGGGAGAGCGGAGCCCCCGCTGGGGCTCGCCGCCCTCCCCCCGGGGCTCCGGCCGCCTCCCCGCCCCCCGCAGGGGGCGGGTGGCGGCCGGCGGCTTTTTTGCCTGGGGCGGCAAAAAAGCCAGAGCCGGCCCTGCTCACCCCCAAGTTATTCCCTCCCCCTTTCTTTCCTCCCTATGACTGGAGAGGTGTTAACAGGCCACTTCATCTTGAATGGTCCCTTGAAAGATGTGTTCACTACTTATGCTAAACAATCCATTGTCTTTAGCTGTGACACTCTGAGGGCAAGTCTATATTTAAAACTCTGCCTGCTTTAATGACGACACTATATGCCAACGGGAGAGAGCTCTCCCATCACTGTAGTTAATCCACCTCCCTGAGAGGTGGTAGCTAAGTTGACAGGAGAAGCTCTCCCACCGACATAGCACTGTTTACATGGAGGGGTCAGGCTGGCATAACTATGTCGCTCAGGGGTGCGGATTTTTCACACCCCTGAGTGACGTAGTTATACCGATATAGGTCTGTAATATAGACCAGACCTGAATTAGTTTCACAGACCTGAAGAAGAGCTCTGAGTAAGCTTTAAATCTTGTCTTTCTCACCAACAGAACTTGGTCCAATAAAACGATAATATCTCACCCACCTTGTCTCTCTATTACAGTACCCCGCAATAGAATGTAAAACTGTATTATACTCTTCAGCCACAAGGGGGTGCAATGTGTAACATACTTTATCTGAGCTGGTCACAGCTAGAGCCAGGAAGTGCTTTAAAGGATCTTACAGTGAACACATCTGGAATTTCTCTCTGGGAAGGAAGCTCTGTAGCCAGTCCATATCTGGTACAGAAGCCTGACCTACAAGTGGCAGTCCTGCAACCTACTGTATAAAAGGTGTACCTGACACATACCATCCATTGAATAATCAAGGAGACTGGCCAGGAGATACTGCTAGGACAGCTCCCTTGATTACCCAAAGGTCTAAGGGATGGCCCCTGAGTTCATGGCTTATATCTAAGCCCCTTCGTTTTCAGTTTAAACCAATTTTTACTGAAAAAATCCCGGGTTTTACAAAAAGTATTATTCTTTTTTTTTCGATTTTCACTCTATTTTTGTATCATTCATATATATATATATGTGTGTGTGTGTATATATATATACACACATACATACATACACACACACTTGTTTTATTAGGAAAATACAATACATTGCATGAGATACATGTATTATGTAATTATAATACATTAATCTGTGTGTATATGCAAAGCTGCCTGTTGAATAAGGTTATGCATTAATCTAGAAGATAAAACAATAAAGAAAACAGGCACACGTGCAAGCTCAGAAATGCGTGCGAATCTGAACGTACTGATGAATCTCAAGCCCATCACGTATACATTTCAATCTGTTAGCAGATAATGGTTTAAAGATCTGACACAGTAAAATGGGAAGAAAATGAAAATCTGTATCAGAATATGTTTCAGAACACAAGGAAATATTCAAAAGTTTTAAAAAAACAAAAACAGGAGAAAATGATGAAGTTGAGTGTATGCATTGCAAATGGTGTGGCCCAATTATTAAATGTAAATATTTATAGGCTGATGTGTCTAAGTCTACAACAGTAAACTGTTTATTCAAATGAAAAGTTTTATTTGGGGAGTAGAGATATACTATTTTTGTTCTGCAGCAAACCAGATTGAATTCCATTCATCAAAGCATTAATCTATTGAATACTTTTTCCCCACATCCTTCTGTCCACCAAAATAAACCACAATATTTACCCAGAAAAATTATTAATAGTTTTTTCCACCAATATTCACCTGTTTTTGTTGTTGTAGTAATAAACACTGATAATTCCCTGGAAAAATTAAAAAAAATAAAAACTGAAAATGAAGGGCCCTACTTATATCAAACACTGTTTTGTTGTTGTTGTTTTAAAAACAAAAACAAAAACAAATCTACCTGGTCATCACCATACAGAATCATGCACTCGTCAGGATCCGTGCAACTAAAAAAGATGGAAAAAAGGATAAGTGCAAGCTAGTCAGAACACTTCAGTTTAAAAGAAATAAAAATAGTATTGAGTTTTGTTTTGTCATACGTTAGACAAAACAAATGCCATGTTCACAGGCAGTGGCAGATTAGCCATTGGGCCAACAGGGCCCATGCCCAGGTGCCCCAGCCAATTGGGGGGCCCCAGAAAAGTGGGCACCCCGATCTGCTCCCACCCTCCTGGCACTCCTCCCCCTCCCTCGCTCTGGCCCAGGGCCCCACAAACCCCTAATCCACCTCTGTGCACAGGTGTGGCATTCTGTGGAGATTAAATTCAGGCCTGGTATAAGGATAAATGTTCTACTTAACTCAATGGGACAGGGGAGTTGCATATTACGCGGGCGTTAGGTTCTGAAGTCAGCGTGTAAGGTGAAAATCGCGTATAGTCAAATGCTCATTGAGTGGAATGGTGGGCGGAATCGCCCGCACTACAGGTACAGTATTTGTTATTTTTCTCTCTTTTTTTTTTGCCGAGTGTGTATAGTTAAAATCGCGTAAGTTAAATGCGCCTATGATGCGACTCCACTGTATATCTACTTATACCGGGGATGAATTTGGTCCCCAGCAGTGTTGTGGACGGGACAAGTAAATGTTAATGGAGAGAGAGGGCTATTTATCTTACATATTGCTGATAACAGGTTGGAATATGACGACATTCATGCAGCCTACCCGGTTAAGTGTGAAACCACAACTAACATCATCAAATCAGCAAGCAATACACGTGCAACAGAGATTCCTGATAACCCAATGGCCTAGAAATCACATAAAACTCTGGGATGAAGACCCATGGTCAATAATTCTGCTCCTCAGGCATAATGGAACTTTCTATCACAAAGGTGAAGCTCATCTGTGCAAGAGACAAGAACTTATTAGAGGCTGATCCAACACTGCACAGTGAATTCCCGAAGGAACTGAGGGACACCACAAACCTCACTACCTTCTGCTGCAAGTGAAAGGTACACATCTTTGGCTTCGTTTCTCTGCCATGAATACAGAGAGAGAACAAACCACACATCACAGGTGTTAGTTACAGTAACTCCTCACTTAATGTCATCCCGGTTAACGTTATTTCATTGTTATGTTGCTGATCAACTAGAGAACATGCTCGTTTAAAGTTGTGTAATGCTCCCTTATAATGTTGTTTGGCAGCCGCCTGCTTTGTCCACTGGTTGCAGAAAGAGCAGCCCATTGGAGCGAGCTGGGGGGGGGGTTGGAATCAGGGTGGACCGGCAGCCCCCCATCTGCTCCCCTAAGTTCCCTGTGCAGCAGCTGCCCAGCAGGCTATCAATTGCCGGGCAGTTCAGCTGTCCCTCCTCCCCCACCCCCACTGCTGTGTGCTGCTCCTGCCCTCTGCCTTGGAGCTGCTCCCGGAAGCCTCCTGCTTGCTGTGCAGAGGGGCGGGGAAGAGGGGTGCTAATGTCAGGGTGTCTCCTTGCTGATCTACTTAAAAAGGCAATGTACTTAGAGTGGCGTCAGCATACTTAAAGGGGCAATGCATGTCTCTCTCGGTCTCTCTCTCTCACACACACACCCACACGCATCCACATCCTTCTTGTAGTGTGGGGCCCAAAACTAGACACAGTACTCCAGATGAGGCCTCATCAATGCCGAACAGAGGGGAAGATCACATCCCTCGATCTGCTGGCAATGCTCCTACTTATACAGCCCAAAATGCCGTTAGCCTTCTTGGCAACAAGGGCACACTGACTCAAATCCAGCTTCTCATCCAATGTAACCCCTAGGTCCTTTTCTGCAGAACTACTGCCTAGCCACTCGGTCCCTAGTCAGTAGCAGTGCAGGACTCTGTACTTGTCCTTGCTGAACCTCATCAGATTTCTTTTCGCCCAATCCTCTAATTTGTCTAGGTCCCTCTGTTGACCTGGGACTGACAACATGAACATAGAACGTTGCTTACCAGTAGTCCAGTTTTAAAGGGATCACTTCCAAACCACTGATCTGGCAGTATGGTTCGAAGTTGGACATCTCATACAACTGGATTTCACGATCCCTGCCAAAAAAAAAAAAAAGACAGATTTTAAATGAGCAGCAGGTTTCAGTCATCCCTTTGAGGCACTGTAAATCTTTTCTTTTAAACATTTTGTCTTTTAAAATATATATTTTTAATGGGTGTGAAGTGCAGTTAATTTAAGCATGTTGTTTATCTAGCAGTCCCGGAGATTGAAATCTTCTGTTTAACTATCAAACAAGTGTTTTGAGGATGCTGCAAGACCATCTTCTCTACACTGCCCCACTAATGTATCTGATCCCTGACCCCGAGAGACCTCCTCTAAGGGACCAGTCTCCATGTTCATTCCATCCTTGGCCTCTTAGCAGAGGACTCTAACAAGCTTGCAATCTGTGGTGGTGGTGATTTTTCAAATAGGAGCACCCTTTCATTGGCTTGAGATCACCAATCTCATGGCACACAGGCCACTGAGCAGCCATCAGATAGGAATCACTTTTTGTCATTTCATTACCAGTTTGGGCTGGATTTAAATCCTGAACCTGGTATTTAAGGATTTGGGGGTGGGGGTTGGTACAATAATTTAGATTCACGCACTTCAGGACAAGGAACAAGTTTTATTTCTTTAAAGGGGCATGCACAGCTTTATGTTACAATTATTAATAACCTAATAAATGAATTAATTAATGACAATATGGTCAGCACATGCTTCCCTATTCTGCATTCCCAATCTCACTCTACACGGACCTGGAAGGCCCCTCTGTGGGCGTGAGAGGGGAGCTCAGCCACCATGAGGCTGTCCATAAGAACACCAGCTGTGACAGTGTTTTCGGAACATGAACTCACATCACCAACTGTTTCACTTATGCAGAGTTATTCTGCAAGTTCCCAGCCCCCAGAGATAATTAATGCTAATAATACCACATTCATTTTTAGTTCCGATTCTGGTAAAGAAGAGCACTTACCCAGTTCCCAGGATGAGTTTGTTGTAATGTGTCATGACAGTGAAATCTGTCGCCCACTTAGATTTTTTGTTGACAGGTTTTTCCTAAAAAGTGAGAGAGCTAGTTGTCATCCCTACATTACATGGAAAGACAAGACACCACAGCTGGGGGCCGAGTCTGTTCTTGGGGACACTGTTGCAAACCCACTGAAATGGGTTGCATGGATTAACTAGGAAAAGTATATGTCCTTTATAGCCAGATCCTGCAAAGCACAGGACACTTCCCACTGAATATAATGGAAATTAAGAGGCACTCAGCATCTCTCGGGGTCAGCCCTTAGTTTGTTTCATTTCCCAAGTCCCTCTGAGTGGAACCATTTCTTACATGCAAAGCTGCTGTCTACAGGATATACCCCACAAGCAAAACACAAAACATTATACGGTGTCAAATTATTATATACAGGTCCAATCCTGCAGAGTGCTAAGCACGCAAGTCCCACTGAACCCTGGTAGAGTTGACAGCCATTGTCACTGGATCAGGACCTACAGCACTCAAATAAGGTTAATACCTCTGAGAAGTTACTCGTGAACAGCATCACACTCTCAGCAAATTGGTGATGTTATTCTTGTTACTGTTTATTATCCCGTGGGCAGGGTTGTGGAGTATTCCAGAACCACCAGAAAAGGAAGGGTGTAGATCAGTGGTTCCCAAAGTGGGGTTCGCAGAACGTTTCAGGGGGTTCGCAAGAAAAAATTCATTAATGGCGGCCAGAGGACTCTGCTGGGACCCAGTTGCAGGGCAGACAGCCCGAGCCCCAGGGAGAGCGGGGCCGGGCAGTTTGAGCGGGCAGCCCGAGCCCTCCTGTCAGCCAGGGAGCCGGCAGCCCGAGCCTCGTGGAGAGTGGGCAGTTTGAGCCAGCAGCCCCAGCCCTCCCCTGTCAGCGGGGGAGCCGGCAGCCCCGAACCCCAGCACTCCATGCGGGGTGCAGGTGGCAACTCAGATCCCTGTCCTTGTCAGGCAGGGGAAGTTTGCATCCAGGGCAGTCAGCAGGGGGCCACGCTGAACGTGGGGGGTGGTCCAAGCTAATTTGTCCCTCCCAGGACACCTTCCTCGGCGGAAGAAAAGCTGTTTGCGAGCCAAACAAGCCAGAAGCACGTTGTAGCCAGTGTAGGAGTGTTAAGGTGTCTCAGTAATTGTCCTTCTCTCTGGAGTGCTGATTTCCTTCAGTGAGTGAATCTTCTCAGTTTCTAGTTTGTTGGTTGTTAGCAGTCTCTCTCTGTTATTTTTATTAGAACTTTTGTACACAAGTTCAATGGATAAGTGGCTGAAAAAGGAAAGTGTAAAGACGCTGGAATCAGCTGGTGTTTCCTCAAGTCCACACTGTGGAAAATCTAAGTCTAATGATCATGATGGTCCTGGAAAGTCACTTACAAAGAAAAGAAAATATGACGATGATTATATAAAATATGGCTTTACATGCCTTGGTGATCAAGAACATCCAAAACCACTATGTGTGATTTGTGGTGATGTTCTAGCAAACAGCAGCCTCAAACCTTCTCTACTTCGGCACCATTTAGAAACTAGGCATCCTGCACAACTCGACAAGCCTGTTGATTTTTTCAAGCGAAAATTAGCTAAGAAGAAAAGTGACATTATCAGTTTTATATCCAAAGCAAGTACTGATAATGAAAATGCACTTAAAGCGTCATACCGCGTGAGCTACAGAGTAGCAAAAGCATCAGAAGCCCATACCATAGCAGAGAGCTTGATTGGTCCATGTATAAAAGATGTAGTTCATTGCATGCTCGGAGAAAAGGCTGCAAAAAGGATTGACATGGTACCTTTGTCCAATAATACGTTGTCACGAAGAATTAATGACATGTCAAATAATGTAGAGACCACAATTGTACATAGAGTGAAAAATAGTCCATATTATGCTATACAGTTGGATGAATCAACTGATGTAGCTAATCTAGCTATTTTGCTACTGTTTGTACGTTATGTGAATGAAGGTATGGTTGAAGAAGACTTGTTGTTTTGCCGACCATTGGAAGAACGTACAACTGGAGAAGATATCTTCAATCTGACTAATGCATATTTTCAAGAAAAGGAAATAGATTGGTCTCGTTGCCTAGGCATTTGCACTGATGGGGCCACATCAATGACGGGGAATATAACAGTTTTCCATGTGCAAGAGCGAGTTGAATCCCTGATAAAGAAGTTGCAGTTCCGGGGAAGTTGTTTGGAAAACAATCATACTGAGTGTTTCAGTAATCTTCATGACTTCCTGGCAGAACAAACTTCAGTTGGATCAGTGCACTAAAACCAATATAATTGCACACCTAAAAGGACTTTGCACAACTTTCAGGGAATACTTTCCAGCTATGTCAGGCGATAATGACTGAATTCGCAACCCTTTTGATGATACCACTTTCTCAACACAGATATTAAACACCAAGGAAAAAGAGAAATTGATTGAGATCTCCTGTGATTACGAACTGAAAAGGAGTTTCAGAAATCTAACATTGATCAACTTTTGGCGTTTAAGAAACGAATACCCCTTTCTGGCAGAAAAAGCTGCTGCCGTTTTGTTACCATTTTCAACAACATACTTATGCGAGAAAGCATTTTCCTCGTATGCACATCTGAAAACCAAATACAGACACAGACTTGATGCCGAACCAGACCTGAGATTTTATCTTTCTCCAGTGGTTCCAGACTTCCAAGAGCTATGCAGAGCAAAGCAAGCGAAATCCATCACACTGAGGAAATTTAAACTTAAATCCCTGGAAATATTCATTTTTAGGAGGGGGTTCACAAGATGTCACAATTTAGTGAAAGGGGTTCGCGGGCTGTTAAAGTTTGGAAACCACTGGTCTAGATATACTTGTTCCTGCCTCAGCTCAGGGAGCTTTCTAGATGACCTCTTGAGGTCCCTTCCAGCCCTACATGTATGATCCTTTCTCTACCTTGCTTGTGTAGTTTCAGTTAAATTCAACTGCATTTAACATCTACTTTTCAAAGTCACCTCAGGAAAAGCCAGGAGGGTGCTCAGGACCTCTGCAAATTCAGCCATTACATACTTTTATTCCAAACACAGCATGTAAAGAACCATTCTGCTTTAAATCACCATAGAACAAGGGAGCATAATAAAAACGTATATGTTAAGAGCAGTTCCCTATCATACCGGTAATATAGCAGAATCAATCATGAGTATCATTATTTACAATGTTGTAATTAAAATAAACAATTTAATTGTCAATGAAATCAAGAGTTCTAGCATTTCCATGAAACATGAGCGGTTAATGAGAAAATAAAATGCACATACAAAAACCATCTTGCTTCGTTTCAGCTTTAGTTGTGGAGACCAGAAGGAAATAACTCCATCTTCTTGGGTCATTACTAAGGTGTTGTCAAACAGAGAACAAATGCGTAGGACAGGCTCTCCATGAGAGCGTTCTTCTATCACAGCAGGAAGCGAGAATGTCAGCTCCTTTAATCGGGCAGATGACATATCTTGTTCTGCATATTCTAGCTGCATGTATGTGCAGAACTCGTCCTAGTACAGAAAAGAGCTGGTGATTCATAATTATAATAGAATGGCAGCTAATATGTTACTATGGTGGTGCCCAGAGGCCCCAGTGAGAGTTGGGGCCTTTTTGTGCTAGGCATTTTACAAACATACAGAAAAACAAGGTACCTGCCACAATGAAATTGTAATCTAAGATGAAACAAGTTGATGCAATAAATAGAAGGAATGTGAGGGAGAGGACGAAGGCAAATGCAAGAGGAATATGCTGCTACACAGACCAGCAAGGGCCCCTGTGCTTAAATTCTTTGCTGAACCATGTCTTATGTTCACAACTTGAGGGTTACACATTTTTTATTTAGAATAATAAATGATAATAATATATTATTATTATTATAAGATAAACAAATATATCAGCAATCCTCACTGGCCATCTACCTAGTCATTATTTCTAGCAGGCAGAAACAATGTCACATTCTATATTAATATCATGAGATGCAGGTACTTTATTTTTTGAGCACCAATTGCATGCTTAGTGCTGTACAGAACAAAGAGAGCATTGACAAGACGCTGGAGCTGTGAATTTATGTAAGTTTGATTGAAAAAGGATTCCAGGATCATTTTCCTAACTTCTTGCTCATTTAAGTCAAAATTCAACCATGAGACTTGGACTCCTTCCTAGGTCATACTCTAAAGTAGGACAAAATGATGCATGCTGTGGAATATTTTCAATTTGAAAAAATAAATCTCATTTTAATACTCTCTCTCTCTTTTAAGAAAAATTCTGTAAACTGTAATTATATACTTTGCCCTTCCCTTTGAATTAAATTTCCACCACTGATTTAAAAAGGTTGGATAAAATAAACTTTTAGTCCCACTTGAGTTATGTCTCCGGAAGTTGCGGATCTGCGATTCTCACACACATTCCTTACTGACAAAGTTTTGTTCCACCAATTGCAAAAAGCCCCCAAAACAAACACCACCCATATACACTCACTCACCCACTGAATTCTTCCAGTTGCAGCACAGTCTATTTTCATGAAAAGTTTTTGTATTTGTCCATCACTCTATGGGAAAAGGCATATTAAAAGTATTGTTAAATATTACAAGTACAATATATGAAGAATAATCAAAAGATTTTAAGTTTTCATAGTGCATCTCTCCCCAGCTAGGGACAACGGGTTTTGCAGATGCTACATTATTTAAATTTAAAAAAAAATTCTGTTGAATATAAAAATTTGATTTCCTAGCTTGTTTCCAAATGTGAATCACATTGGAATAGTCCAATTTTGTTATGTTTTATCTAAACTTTTCAAATCCTCAGATCCGAAGACTGAACACAGAAGAAAAAGTTCCAGATGTTGTTCAGATCTGTTAAGAGAGTTGTCCTAAAGGGTCCAATCCTGCAGTGTTTACTCAGGAGAACTCCCAGTTTCAAGCCCAAAATGGGAACTTTAACACTGATATGCTTGGAATTTTTATTACAGATGTATAACGTTCTCAGGTTTGCAGGAAGAAGCCGGTCAATCCAATAGCTCATGGATCAAATATATTCAAGATTTCAGGGTTATGCCCACAGAGCTGACCTAGACTTTAATGTAAAAGGTTTTCCATTATACAACTTTTTAAAGAGAATTGCTCACTTACTGTTTTATGTGGTGCCATACACTTCTTCATTACCTGCTTGAATTTCTCGATATCCAGTGATTTACATCCATTCTTTTCTAACCCCTGAAAGCAGAAGCAGCAACAGACAAAGCACAGTTAGCTACTGGAGAAGATTACCTTTGGTTTGCTTATTGTAAAAGAGCATTGTTATGTGAGTACCTTAACATGAGCCTAATCTTCAGGACCATTTCCTCTTTAAAACTTGGTCATAGTCTTATACTATATATGGTGGGATGCCACCTGAATTTTTACAGTACACTAGCCTAGAAAACATGATATAGCCTTAGCTAGCATTACCATAGATAGATGCTTAGATATGCATGTATCAGCCTATTGCTCTAAATTATAATGTTTCGGCTGAGATCTCTCGTGCTTTCTTACTCCCGAATTTTTTTTTTAATAATATCAAGAAAATCTGTGTAGCTATTTTTTAGTTACCTGAATGTGATGATAATATTGTTTATCCCACTCATTAAAAATAACTTCCAAATCCTTGCCAAAAAAGTATTCAGATTGGTTTTGCACTAGGATACATAAAAAATTATGGTAGTTTCAAACTTCTAATAAATATAGACTTTTTTGAGAAAGGCTTAGTTTGCTAAATTTGAGAAATGCTGGCAGAGAAAATTATAACTATTAGGGAAATCGTTTCAAGTGTATGTGCCATACTTTAATTTAATGTATTGATTTAATGTGTTAATCTATCTGGATATCCATTAACACTTTTCAGTGCATACATGGGTACCAGCAACTCAAGGAAATGGGAACACAGACAATATTCAAAATGTTTGGTATCCAAGAAGAGTATTACAGCAAGTTATGGAGTGTATAATGGAAAACAACGAGTGTACTTGTAAAGTAGTCTGACATCATCAACCAGAACAAGCCTTTTACTGCGTTCATTTATGACGAGTAGGAAGCCTAAGACAGACCACAAGGTTAGAGAAACATAACAGTAACAGGAACGTTATATGAAAAGGAACAACATGCTCCTCTAGTCTGACCCTTCTAACATGCTGCTGTTAGTAAGGGTTGGCATAGCTGTAAATGCTATAGTACTGCTTGGCCAGTCCATCCTATCACAGGACACCCGGTGTCAAGGGAGACTTCTCGATAGGATATTGTGGGTTTGTAATACATATCAGACTGTTGTTCCATAGATCCAACACAGAGAGGGCCCACCTGTTCCATACAGAAGTGGGTGGCTTAATCGCTTCCCTCCAGACCTAGCAGGGAACTCTCTGGTCTGTATGGGGGGGTAATAGGGGAGAAAGAGGGTAGCTGGGAGGAGAAGTGGGTTGGCTGAAGGGAACGTGTAAATCCTCCTCCATCTGGTCTCAAGGAAGGGCCCTGGAAAAGTTAATACATCTTGGAGCTGTACCATCTTTGTGGTATAATCCCTGAGTCTCGGAGGCCGACACAGACAGAGGAGAGTCCAATGAAGTCATGCTGCCAGGGAGCTGGATGAAGCTACCAGGGCCAAGGAAGGGGCACAGGATGTCTGGGTGAGCAGCCCTGGCCTCCCTAGACCCACCAGGTTTGGGGCAATCTCTGGGTCACGTTCCACAAGTGAGGAAGGAGAAGTTCAATCCTCCCCATGGCCAATGGGGCAATTTGGAACAGTGGTCAATGTCCCATCTACCAGCCTGCAATGATGTTCAGGTCCATGAACTGAGCAAATACATCTGTTTCCCCACCATAAATCTGAAAATATGACCCTCAGGCACAGACTACAATTGGCCCCGATTTCCCCACTGGGCTCTAAATCGGTGTGAAAAAATGTATTAATAGAGTCTAACCTGAAAGTGATGAATTGTTCCTCGCTTTTTATTTTTCCTTCTCTTGTTCTTTCCTTCCATCTCTTCTTTTAACTTCCCTATCACTATACTCTTTTGTCTCTTTTTCTTCCTTCTACTGTTTTAATGTCTCTCTCCTATCACTGCCCCTTCCCTGGCTCCCCGTCCTTTCTTTTCCCTAGCCCCCACCTCATCTCACTCTCCATCCTCTTTCCCTATTTCTTCTCTGCCTCTCCCTCCCTGCAGGGCCCAATCCAAATCACATAAAAGACCTTCAAGTATCAGAGGGGTAGCCGTGTTAGTCTGGATCTGTAAATGCATCCGACGAAGCGGGTATTCACCCACGAAAGCTCATGCTCCACTACGTCTGTTAGTCTATAACAGGGGTCGGCAACCTTTCAGAAGTGGTGTGCCAAGTCTTCATTTATTCACTCTAAGTTAAGGTTTTGCATGCCAGTAACACATTTTAACGTTTTTAGGAGGTCTCTTTCTATAGTCTATAACATATAACTAAACTATTGCTGTATGTAAAGTAAATACGGTTTTTAAAATGTTTAAGAAGCTTCATTTAAATTAAATTAAAATGCAGAGCCCCTTGGACCGGTAGCCAGGACCCAATCAGTGTGAGTGCCACTGAAAATCAGCTCGCGTGCCGCCTTCGGCACACATGCCATAGATTGCCTACCCCTGGTCTATAAGGTGCCACAGGACTCTTTGCTGCTATAAAAGACCTTGGAACAGCTTCCATGGACTTCAGTTGGATTGGGCCCTTCGCTCCCCCACCCCCTTCTCATTTCTCTCACTGGCCCCTCTTCTGGGTTACCCGTTTGTTTCTCCCTCCAGCCATGTAGCCCTGTTTCACTTTCCCCTTCCTCCCTTTTGCTGACCCCCTGTGGGAGCACAGGTGCTCTGAGCTAGTAGGACATGCTTGGCTAGAAGTGCAAGTAAGTGTCAGTTTGAGCCTGAGCATTGAGTTTTGTTCATTTCAGACCATAGATTAATGCCTCGGAGTGCTATTTCTAGGGCTTGAATTCAAACAGATGGGAGGAGTCATTGCACTTCCAGAACTGATGACTGCACTGCTCAGCTTATCAAACTCCCTCTAAAAGGTTGCAACATTTGTGCAGGTTTCAGGAAGCCGCTAGCAGGGGGCTTAGTCAGCACATCCATCTCATTTTGCAGTTGGCTCATTGACTCCTTCACAAGCAACTTGCCAAGTTAAAAAACTGCTATTTTAGTTACTGCAGAGATTCTCAAGCTTTTTGATAATTTGGCTCATCTCATCTATGGGATGGCCCCATCACCACAGTATCGGAGCACCTGTAATGTATTTATCCTCACAACACCCCGGGGAAATAGGGAAGTGCAATTACCCCCACATTTGCAGACGGGGAACTGAGGCCCAGAGAGGCTAAGCAACTTGCCCAAAAATCACACCAGAAGTCTGGGATGGAGCAGCGAATTGAATTCAGATCTCTCAAGTACCAGGTTAGTACCCTGATCAGCCGTTCTCTGACAGAAACTTTCCCGGCCATTCACAGTCATGCAGAACACCACCTTGGGACTTCTAGAACAATAGCAGCATTAGGGAAGTAGTTAGGTATTGGATTGCAACAAGTATCCTCTTTGGAGAAAAACAAAGTACCATGCTATCTCCACTGCATGTTTCCCTTGTACCTGCTCCTCCTCTCCCTTTGCACATGCCGCCTGGCCACCAGCTCCCTTCTCCTGATACCTGGGTGTTAGGTTTCCTTCCCCCACAGACATTCCTCTCCTTCCATTAGTTCCTGCCTTCTCTCCTTGCAACAACTCCTGATGGTGGTTGGCGACTCCAGTTCCTGAGCACAGCTCCCATTTCCCCTCTTACTCCTACCAAACAGCAGCTCCTCACTAGGAAATTCACACTGGTGTAACTTCAGCGTAAAGGAGATTGCAACAGTGCTGTTGTCTGCCATTAGGGTTTTGCACTGGTGTAACTACACTGATGTACAGGCCACTGGTAGATCTGCTCTCTCTGTATATTGTTCTTTGAAATCATTGGGAGTTCACTGTATTTCTGTTATTTAATGCAATAACTTTACTGGAGAGCCCCTGATCACTTTTGCTGCTTGTCCTTTTACAGAACAATCTGGGTATAAAGAAATGATCCACATATTGGGGTTTTAGAATCCAAACAACCTGATTTTAGAACACTGATCCTAAAATATTTGCATGAAGCAAATTGTATTATTTTGTACAAAGACATGTTCCAAAAAGAATGTTCAAATCTTCTCGGCATTCTGCTAGGCATATGCATTAAGAAAACCCCATATATAGTTCAGAGAAAAAAAGAAAGTTTGTCAAGTTAACAATTAAATCCACAAGTTCAGCCTGAACTATTCTTTACCAAAAAGCAAACTAGGACAGACCACAGTTCTGAGAAACAAACATGGGTGTGAGTGACATCTACATATGGAAACAAACCTCAGTGCATAGTGTACCTATTAACAACATTACATAAAAGCACAAGACATAACATTACATGAGACATCTGAAGCACCGACCATCATTCTATAAATGATTCCTGTATTACAGTGGTACCCAAAACAGGCTCATTGCTGTACAGAGAAAAATAGTTCCTGCCCCAAAAGTTTATTTCTAATCAACATATTGTTTTGCATAAATTGGGCATTTCCTTTTGTGATCAGGGCTATGTACTGATATGATTTCACTGATTTCATACCTGAAAAGCTGTATTTAGTTTCTGAAGTTGTTCGAGGGTCACTTGTTGTTCAATCTTTCCAAAATAAAGAGAGAAAACAAGAGTTAAAAAATATATATACTGTATTAGAGCCACACATTTAGTGAAGACACAAAAGTGACACATCAGCATGCAATGGAATACACAACTGATACGAAGCCTGAGTGTGCTCATGTCTAAAAGGGAGTCGAGAGGAAAGGAAAGAAGAGGATCTCTACTAATGTACAAGTTAAACCAACTTCTTCTTTCCCCTCAGATTGTTTTCTTAAACATAACTGTTGCATCAATGCAAAGAAAATCCCAATTGTACATTCTCTGAATTAAGATTCAATCCTAAACCAACTGAAGACAAAGGGGGGTTGTAATTGCCTGTAACCGGAAGTGGATTAGGCCCGTTCTTTGTTTTATCAAAATCCTCTTTAAACTAAACCTCATGACAGACTAAAGGCCTGATCCTGTAAAATATTGAGAGCACTCAACTTCACTTGACTGTTTTCAATTTCTACTGAAGCCAAACACATTGCTGGAGACACTCAAACCACTACATGATCAGACCCTCAAATATGAAATGAGTTTTTTATATACCTCTATGACGACAAAGTAAAAGAGCATCCATCTATCCTTTTCCCTGCATCCCTTTGAATCTAGGAGGCAATATTTACTGTAAGTGTTTTAAGTGTTGTTATTTATTCAGTAGAATGACAAGCAATTGTTTCAAATGTTCACTGAGCTGCATTCGTCAATAATTTATTGAATAAACAATGAGTCTTTTGAAGTTGTAATCTATGAGACACTACAATTGTTGGCTTCATTGAAACGATAAACAATGCATCAGGCTGCATTTCACTTTGGTGCTAATCATAATTATTAAGGCAGTGCCTAAGGACCAACCAAGGACAGGATCCCATTGTGCTAGGCACTGTACAAACAGAATAGCAAACTGTCCCTACCCCAAGGAGTTTACAGTCTAAATAAGCAAAACAGATGCAGGGTAAGGGAAAGGTTATAAACACACAAACAGAGCGAACAATGTGATGGCAGCAAACCTGAGGTTAGTTCCACAATTTTTTGAGGGCAGGTGAGTTTAGTTTGGAAGAGATCAGCTACCTGGAAAGAAAACTGAAGGGAGATGGGACACTGAAGGGCAGGGGGGTGAAAGGGACTGGGCAGGGGAGAAGGTGGTAAGAGGGGCAGATGTGGAATGCAGCTGCGGTTAAGAGAGTGTGAGGAAGGGGAGGGAGTCGGAGAGGGTTACAGCAAACCACCAATTAGCACAGGGCAGAGAAAGTCCTGTCAAAACTGTACACAAGTCTCTGAATTCTGCTTTCTCTGCTTCTACTAGACAGAGCATCTAGCTGGGTCCTCCCTGTAGTTCCACCCCTCTCCCCCCCACAAGGCCACATGGTGGGGTAGGGATGAGGTGTGAAGGCACCACCTGGATCCTAGTTTCCCCAGAGATGGGGTGGGGTGTCTTCCCCCAGTATCCCTGCACCCAGAACAGTGCAGGGATACTGGGGGAAGTGGTGGCCCTGGCTGGACCTCATTTTACCTCTCCCCACCCGCACCAATGCAGCATTCCCTGCTTTGGCTCCTTTCGCCATGGCTCCTACTGGCTGGAGTCTCTAGCTGGTTCACTTAAAGTTCCTTCTTATCCACAATATCTGTGGCAAAGTGAGAGTGCATCATGACTGATCTAACAGACACAATGACAATTTACCAGACATGATATTTTTACCACTGTATAAACATGCAAGAGTAATAATACTTATCATTTATATTGAGCTTTACACCTTCCAAGCACCACACAAATATTAAGGGGAAAATTCTGCTCTTGAATACAAATACACACACACACACACACACAGTTTCAGTGGATGTAATATTTAATAAGAACTCCAGAGGCCAGTTGGTTTGAGAAGAGGTACTTTTGACTGAGTCTGCTCAGGCTTCTGGAAATATCTTGTTAATGCTGGCTACATTCAGAACCTTAACACACTGATAATTCCCCATATATGTAACAGTACATATCATTGCACAGACACTCCCAAATGTCGCCTCTCATGGTAAGGCTATCAGCTTTTCATACTTGGATACAAGTGCAGAATTTGTCTGATTAATCCACCCTTGTAATTACCCTTCTCTCTGCGTAATATGTTTTCAACCAGGAACATTTTAATATTTCTTACTGTGACATTAAGAACAGCCCAGGGGGAAAGGGGCACTCTGATATCTGCTAATGAATTTCCAGTTGGCCTAACCAGTTCTAATGTACTTCAATTCTTTAAATGTCATGAAATGTATCTGATAAGTGTCATGCAAGGTATGAACGCAAAGCTCATAACCCACTGGTTACTAATATCATTGCATGTTGGCAGTCCATTGCGGATGATGACAACAATATTGTTGCAGTTCTCATCTATGGCTACACAATTGACTCCGAAGTCCAAACCTTGGTGCACTGAATTGGCCACACTGAGGGCATGGGAAGTCTGTATCTTGGATGTTTGATGATACAGCTCTGTGGCGCCTTTCACATGCAGCCTGGAGATGATTTTGTCGATCCCTCTCAAACCTGTTATATGCTGATCTTATCAGAGACTGCCAGTAAGTCCTGTTCTGAGCCATTTGCTCAAGTTCTTTACGAATGATGCCAGCCCACTGGAGACTGCTCTTCAGATTATCTTTGAAGTGCTTATATGGACGATCCTTCTTTCTTTTGCCCTGACTCAACTACAAGATCTGATTTGGGAGATGGTGTTCTTCCATTCTGATGACATGTCTGGTGCACCTAAATTGTGCTCTCTGTAAATTTTCCTCAATGCTGGTTGTGTTTGGTCTCTCAAGGACACAGGCCCCAGCTTCCTCCAGGCCCTGGGGGTGCTCAACCCCCCACTCCGCCCTAGGTCCCGCCCCCACCCAACCCCTTCCCCCCAAGTCCCCACCCTGCCCTGCCTCTGCCTGCCCCTGCTCTGCCCCAGGCCCCACCCCCCCAACCCTTTCCCCCAAGCTCCCACTCCTGCCCTGCCTCTTCCTGCCCCTTTCTGCCCAGTTCCGCCCCTCCCCTGAGTGCGCCCCATCCCCGCTCCTTCCCCTCCCCTCCAATGCCTCCCGTACGCCGCAGAACAGCTGATCTGCGGCGGGTGGGAGGCGCTGGGAGGGAGGGGGAGGAGTTGATCGGCAGGGCCGCTGGTGGACGGAAAGTGCTGGGGGGGAAGGGGGAAGCTGGCTGCCAGTGAATGCTAAGCACCCACTAATTTTTTTCTGTGGGTGCTCAAGCCGTGCAGCACCCATGGAGACAGTGCCTATGCTCAATGACCTTAATATTGGTCACTCTGTCCTGCCAGTGAATGCTCGTTATTGAGCAGAGGGAGCACATGTGAAATTGCTCAAGCTATTTAATGTGATGTCTATAAAGAGGCCATGTCTCAGATCCATACTGGAGAGATGTTAGAACCACTGCACTGTAGATCTTCAATTTAGTGGAGAGACGAATGTTGTGTTGGTTAAGGACTTTTGTTTGCAGTCGGCCAAGGGCCTGGCTGGCTTTAGTGATTCTGGAGGCAATTACCTTATCAAGGGAACTGTCACTCTAGATTGTGCTGCCCAATACTTGAACTGATCCACATTTTTCAGCTCAGTGCCTTAGATGAAGATGGCTGACACTGGGGCATTGGAATGAGGTGCTGGTTGGAACAAGACCTCTGTCTTCCCGAGATTGACGGTAAGTCCAAAGAGCTGGGATGCTTCAAAAAAACCTATCAACAATGACCTGAAGGTGGTCATGTCTATGGACCATCAAGGCGCAGTCATCTGCAAAAAGTGCCTCGATGAGAAGTTTCTCCAGCATCTTGGTCTTAGCATTGAGTCTTTGAAGATCAAAGAGGGAGCCATCGAGCTGGTACTGGATATATATCCCTTGATCCAAGTCCCTTGTGGCATGGCTGAGGACACAGACAAAGAACAAATTGAACAGCACTGGAGCAAGTACGCAGCTTTGCTTCACTCCATTCGAAATTTCAAATGCATCAGCAAAGTCACTGCTGCTGAGCACTAGCACTGTCATGTGGTCATGGAACAGATGGATGATTTATATGAACCTTCTTGGGCAGCCCAGTTTATGTAGAATAGCCTGTAAACCTCAAAAAACAAACCCCTGAATGGCATAGTTAAACCGATGTAAGTCCCTGTGTAGACAGTGCTAGGTCAATGAAAGAATTCTCCCATCAGCCTAATTACCGCCTCTCAGGGAGGTGGGATACTTATGTCGATGGGAGAACCTCTCCCATCGGCATAGACAGCGTCCACACTGAAACGCCACAGTTGCTCTGCTCTAGCATTTCAAGTGTAGACAAGCCCTTACTCAGCCCAACTTCCAGCGACTGATATTCCACCCCAACTCGCCACATTCCTTTTTAGACTAGCTAAGTGGAGGCTTGGTGCAGCTGAGTGTTAGAGGTATCATCCTCCCAAGCCCACACTCAGTCACTCTTTTGAGACTTTCTGGCTGATGGTCTTGATTATAGGAATGCATTCAGGTAATTCAGGTACCTGAGCAGCAATCCCTACATTGGCCAACTCGCACCATAAAACCTACTGCAGAGCCAGCATCCAGGGCTTTTTGATGCTCTAATTGCTTAGATGGCCAGATAAATTTTCAGCTGGGTTGCATCTGAGTATGCATCCCTGTCACCGTGCAGGGATTTAGTCATATAACTCAGTGCATCAAAAGGCAAGCATATTCCTAAACAGGCTTTTTAGGGGGTTTTTTAAACGCACATTACATTGTAAAGTTCTTAAGATCATTACACTCACACTGAAAACAAGGATTCTGGCTTTCTGGCTCCTCTCCTGTGGCAAATCCTATTCACAAAGGGGGCATACTACAGGAGACACAAACTGGAGAGCATTGACAATACCTTTCCTTTCCTCAGACTCTTGGCAGAGTCAATGTGTCGCCGAAAACCTTCATGCTCCAATATATTCTCCAGGAGTCCTATTGAGTGACTCCTCTGCTGCCCTTTCAGTAACTCTTTCACCAGCCATTCTGGAAGCCAAGAGCTTTCTTCTCGTGCTTCTTCCGAAAAGCTCCTGAGGGAAACTGGAGAGACAGCTTGCAATCTGGAGCCTCCTATCGAAGTCTGGGCACGTTGAAATGAAGCCTCGGTTTTGGCCGTTGACTCTCTTAGCTCATTCAGAATGCTGTCAGAACAAACACCAGAAGAGAATCATGTATGGGGCAACATCAGAGTACTGAAACCAATGATACCTGGCTCTTGTGTAGTGCTTTTCACCTGTACATCTCGAGTCACTTTACAGAGGGGGATAAGCTTTACTGTCCCTCTTAAAGATGGGGAAATGGTGATACTGAAAGGTGAAATGGCTTGCTCACTTCCACACATGACACTTGTAGCAGAGCCAGGAACAGAAAGCGGGTTGCTTGACTCCTAGGCTGTGTTCCTACCTACTAGAGCAGACTGCCTCTCTGAACTAAGTTAGGGAGATTTTGCTAGCTATTAAATATTTCTACTTCTCATTGCTGACAAATGGGAAAAGGCAATGAATGATGGTAAAGAGTGAGCACACCATCAGTTTGGGGAGAGAGTGGTGAGGCAAGCCACCAATCTCCACTGCCTAGTTTAGGCATTAGGCACTAGTGAGATTGTTGATCTTCCTTAGAATTTTCTGAAATTATTTTACAGCACTATATGATCTGGATCTGGGCCTGATCCTACAGCTCTTACTCCTGTGAGTAGCCCCATTAATGACAGTAAGGGCAGCAGAACTGGGTCCTTGCGTGCTTACTGAATCTTGCCTCATCTGCAGCTCTGAACAGCACAAACAATTTTTCTAGCTGAAAGCAAATGAATTTCCTGCATGGAACATGGAAGCCAAGAATAGTTATTTTCACATGATGATGATGTTCATGCTGCTAGGTTACACAAGACAATCTGTAATGCCAGCCTAGGAGAGTAAAAGCCCTTGATATAGGCTCTCCAACATATTTCCATAGTGTATTTTCAATCAAATATAATTGAAAATAATTCCTATGTGGCTCAGACCCCTATAAGCAGGAACCAGCTTATGTTTCCCAAAATGTAGCACATAACAAAATAATCACTGATGCACACTCGAGTAGAGCTTACAATTGGCCAAACACTAATGATTCTTGTCTACTGTGACTCATGTGTGTGAATATACTTGCAAAGGTATGTGATGGAGCAGCGATCCATATGGCAAGCTGCTTTTCTCCATCATGCAGGAAATCACGCTGCATTGAAATGCCATGGTTAGTAATCATGTGTGGGTTTGAAGTTGTGAGAGAATGATCTCATTTGTGCATTACTGAGATTTCTGATCATTTACTGCCACCGTGAGAGTCATTCCTCCTAACACAAGAAGCACATCAGCAAGAGTTGTGTAGGTTGCTCATGATAACCACATTGCCAGGACTGAGGAGAAGTTAGCACCAAAATAATTTGACTGAGAACACAAACATGAAGCTATCGAACAATTAAGCACCAGTCTACACCTGGCCAAAGGGGGAGGGATTGATGCAGTAGAATTGTATGATGAATTAATAGCTTTATCTGAGCTAATAAGTCCTAAAACTTCTCCTCTAAAAGTATTAGAATTTATAGCAAGAAATGATTTTTTCACTCCAAACACTGCTATAGCATTACGCATTCTTTTAACATTACCAGTATCAGTGGCTTCTGGTGAGCGCAGTTTCTCAAAACTGAAATTACTAAAAAATTATTTGAGGTCCACCATGTCTCAAAATCGTATGTCAGGACTGGCATTAATTTCAATTGAAAGTAGTATTGCAAAAAAAATTAGGTTTCACTGACTTATTAAAAGACTATGCAAGTATAAAAAACAGAAAAATTCAGTTCATATAAATTCTTTTAATTTATGAGAAACTGGAAGACACTAAAGTTTTTCATTACAGTGTATAGTTGAACTCAAATTGTTTGTAATTGTGTTTTTGTTAAAATTAAATGTTAAAATTACACTAGTAGGAAATTGTTTTATTTCACTACAAATTCTCTGTTTCTTTTTTATTTTTTTATTTTAAACAGTCAAAACAAAACTGCAAAGTGCAAACACGTGTAAAAGCCAACAAAAAAAGCACGCGAGGGGGCGGGGGCAGCAAAAAACCTAGAGCTGGCCCTGCTGGCAGTGCATTAAAGGATCTTAAAGTGAACACATCGGACACATCACTCTGTAGCCATTCCCTATTCGGTACAGAAGCCTGAACTGCTAGTAGCAACCCTGCAACCTACCATGTACAAGATGTACACAATACCCCACTTCCTCTGTAGGGTGGGGTCTTTAGTGGGTTCGTACCCTAGGCTCAAGCCTGGGAAGAATAAACCTTGCTACTTGGCTGGAGCCAAGTGAGTGGGCGTTCCCCAGTTGTTCCCGTATGGATGTTTGGTATTCTGTCTGGAAGTGCCTTATCTCTGTCAGTGTTTCGTTTCCTGTTCGTTTCCCATCGACAGCTTCTTCCACGCACTCAGCCAGGATAATATCAAACAAGTAAACTGAGGGGCATAGGATATTTAGAAAAAACAAAGGTAAATAAGTCCCTCATTCTCCACAATGCACTACGGCAGTGGTGAGCCCAAAGTCAACCCCTCGCCGGAACAACCAGGACAGACATGGGACCAGGACACAAGCTGTAGCCTGAAGCACACTCAGAACCACAACCTGCTGATAATAGCTCATCTTGATTAATTAGCCTCTTAGAGTTGGAATGGCAACTTCCACCTTTTCATGTTCTCTGAATGTATATATATCTTCTTACTATATGTTCCAGTCTATGCATCTGATGTGGTGGGCTGTAGCCCATGAAAGCTTATGCTCCAATCAATGTGTTAGTCTCTAAGGTGCCACAAGTACTCCTAACCTTGTGCACTGTGCATCAGATTGGGTTCTGGGACATATACAATCGCAGCAGCAGACGAAGAAGAAGAAGAAAGGAAGGGGAATAACTCTTGGCAATAACGAAGGACATTAACACGAAAGCTTCCCCCCAGTGTTTACTGCAATGCTCCTTTCTTTCATCGCTTCCCCCGCGCTGTCCCGAGCAGCGGGGGACTTGGCACCGCTTTCTCTAAGCGCCTACAACAAAACCTTCCCCATGGCAGCAGCAAGCGCTCCCGGGCGGGAGCAGCGACTCCCCGGGCTGCGCACTGCAGAGCGAGAGCCGGCTCAGCCCGGAGACCGCACACAGCCGGGAGGCGAAGGCGCAGGACGCCCCTCAGACGCCTCGTTCCGCGGCGACGGGAAGCGGGGCCGGGCGCGGGGAGCACCTGCGGCTCCTGGCCAGCGCAAGCCGCCGCCTGGTTGCTTGACAACAGCGACCCCACAACATTGCTGCTGCCAGCCCGCTGGGGCTCGGCCCGCGCCCGCAGGCTGGAGGGGAAACGGGGGCTCACCTGCCGCGGGGGAATGTTTCTAGTTTTCCTGATGCAGAGCGCGATCGCGCTGCCTTCCTCAGAGCCATGGTCCCGGCCGGGCACCCCCAGCCAAGCCCGCTCAGCGGCAGCGGCAGCCCGTGCCCAGCCGCACTGGAGACGCTGCAGACCTGGCACGGGGGTTGCTCCCCGCCCTGCACCGCCCTAGCTCCGCGGGCCTGGCACGTGAGGCTGATGATTGCACAGGGCTGGCGGGAACAGCGTTGCAAGCTGCCATCCTCCCTCTCATCTTCATGGTGCTGGGCGTGAGGCTTCTGCGTGTGGGCTGCTGATGCATCTCTCCGGTTGCTGGCCCTCGGCCCCCTGGCTAAAAGGGAGAGGGGGTGCCACAATAGGGAGCAAAAGAAGTAAAATTTCAGCGCTAGCCCCGATCTGAAGAGTTTATTAAAAATGCCCGCAGAAAAGCAGCCCCTGCTTGGCAACATTTAGTCACTTCATGTAATAAACAGAACTTTTCCCCAAATCTATGTAGCTGTCAATTATAGGCAGGAAAATGCCTCCCTTGATTTACACTATGGGTAAATCATTTTTCCTCTCCCGCTATAGTGACCAGATGTCCTGATTTTATAGGGACAGTCCCCATATTTGGGACTTTTTTTAATATGGACTCCTATTACAGCACCACCCCCTGTCCCAATTTTTCACACTTGCTATCTGGTCACCCTATCTCCGGCCCAGTTAGGGCAAGAGACCAGAAAAGAGTAGGTGCAACTATTGTCACTTGCTTTTAATTTCACTTTGTCCCTTTTCAAAAGAACAGCAAGGAGCAGGGTTTTTAAAGCTAGTGTGTTTTGCAGAAAGAGGCCGATTCCAGCACGGAATATACCCAATTGGAGATTAGCAAGGATGTTAGATATAGCAACATTTTTCTGAGAAAACAATCCCACCTCAGGGTGCCAGGAAACAGTGTGAAACGTGATACAATTTAAAACCCTTTAAAACAATCAGCCAGGTAGGGTGAGATCTACAAAGGTATTTAGGCACCTAATGAAATCAATAGAAACTACTCAGTGAATGGTTTCAGAGTAGCAGCCTTGTTAGTCTGCATCCGCGAAAAGAACAGGAGTACTTGTGGCACCTTAGAGACTAACAAATTTATTTGAGCATAAGCTTTCATGGGCTACAGCCCACTTCTTTGGATGCATAGAATGGAACATATATTGAGGAGATATATATACACGTACAGAGAGCATGAAAAGGTAAGGAGTTGTCTTACCAACTCTGAGAGGCCAATTAAGTAAGAGAAAAAACTTTTGAAGTGATAATCAAGATAGCCCAGTACAGACAGTTTGATAAGAAGTGTGATAATACTTACATGGGGAGATAGATTCAATGTTTGTAATGGCTGTATTGGGCTATCTTGGGGAAAAAAATCTGCAGCAGGACATGAATTATGGGCATGTGCAGTATTCCCTCAGGAGTAAAGAGCAGTACAGATCCTTACGGAAATCCATTGTTCATATGACACTGGGGACTTGAACCATCCCCACACTTGACAATCACTGTTTTGTTAGAAATCATTGTGATGCTGTATGATTGAATATGACCATTTATATGATTGTTACTACCACTGTTATACAATTGCAACAAATCTTATACAAAGTATGGCATGTAAGGTATCAATGAAAAGTTGTAATCTACTAAGTATGATAGTTCTGTTTATATCTTTATATCTGAAGTTATGAATATTGGCTATGTATCTGTATCTCAAAAACATGTTGTATGCCTGGCTGACACCGCCCCCGCCCCCCAGATAGATTTACATCAGGGCTAGACAGCTATGTTTTGATGGCCCATTAAGGACACTCAGCTCACAATGGGCCTGTGACACATGGCCAGAAAGGGTTAAACATGCTGCAAAATAAATAACCCTCAAAAGACACGTGGGGAGATAATATTTCTGTTTTTGTGTATTTACATATGTATGAGTAGGGTCGACAATGTAACCAACAGTCCCTGTCTATGCAGTATTCTGATAGTTCAGAGATCAAAAAAAATCCTAGCATTTAAATTAATTGTAAACACAGGCTATCTCGGTATTCATCTCTCTTTGAAATGTGTGAAACTGTGAATGGTGGGGGAACAAGCAAATGGATTTATGTTAATTTGTATACCTACATACCAGTGATGGACCTCCTTCAAAGTCATCCTAATTACCTTTTGTTCCCTGAGGAACTCCAATTTATCAAAGAGAATATAAAATTATATAAAAGATCCTTGGGTCCTGATTCTGCCATCTCAGATCTGCTTAGGCTTCATCAGGGGAAGTTTGAGTCACAAGACTGAGGTCCCAGTTATGCTGGTACGCCCTGAATATGATATTGGACATTGAACTATAACCTATGAACTATTACTAAAAGAACTCTTTGCAACTACAAGCTCACCATCTCTGCTATGAATCTGCACCTAAATGAATTGAACTCATGTCTGTATGTATATTGATCTTTTAACCATACTCTCTCTCTTTTTTTTTTATAAATTTTAGTTTAGTTAATAAGAATTGGCTGTAGAGTGTATTTCAGTAAGATCTGCAATATTCTGTAACCTGGGAGGTAATGTGTCCGATCCTTTGGGATTGGTAGAACCTTTTCTTTTATATGACGAAATAAGATTTACAGAAATTTTCATCATATTTGACATGAATGGAAGCCTGAGGCTGGATCACTTTAAGGGAACTGTGTTGTTTGGACTTCTAAGTAATCAGTGAGGTAATAAAGAAGCTGTTTTATGTTGCCTTGGTACATCTAAGTATTGGAATATCCACCAGCTTTTTGGGGTTTGTCTGCCCCATTCTTTGCAGTTCACCCTAATTGAGTGATCACAGCTGGCCTCTACTGGGACCCCGGTCACAGGGCCATTGAAGAAACTCATCCTGCGCAGTCCTGTGGATGCCTCAGACAGTGAGATGCCAATGGCTACCTGGTGTGATTCAGCAAAACATGGAAGGGCATGTGCTATGGACATGTGAACTCAGACTCCATCGTTATCAGTAACTTTCCATACACAGGGGCTTGGGGCTTTATTTGGGACAGTGAATTTCCACACACATAGCAGAGGATATAAAAGACACCTGAGATATCTCCATTTTGCCTCATTCCTGCTCCAGCTGGAATGCCTAAGGGGGACTGTGTTTGGCTTCTTGTTAATCAGTGTGGTGCTATAGAAGCTTGTTCGGTGAATCTAATTATAGAATAAACCACCACTTTTGGGGGATTGTCTGCCCTGTTTCTTGCAGTCTGTCCTGAGTATGGCATTCTCAGTGTGGTCCGTCACATACACCCGATCACAATCATCTACATAATAAAATCTACAAGTTTCTTGTCTGGGACCATGGAGTATAATTTTAGGACTAGTCCACTGTGCCAAACTGTCATATGCCAAAAAAAAAAAAAACAACAAAAAACAATGCCTGCCTTCTGTCCTGTCTCAAACACAAGATATTAGAGAGACAAGGTGGATGAGATAATATCTTTTATTGGACCAACTTCTGTTGGTGAGAGAGAGACAAGCTTTTGAGCTTACACAGAGCTCTTCTTCAGGTCTGATCATCTGGTTTCCCAGACCTGAAGAAGAGCTCTGTGTAAGATTGAAAGCTTGTCCTTCTCACCAACAGAGGTTGGCCAAGTAAAAGATATTATCTCACCCCCCTTGTCTCTCTAATATCTTGGGATTGACATGGCTACAACAACACAGCATTGTGAAATTCCCCAGGGTGCAATCTGATCTTCCGTGTCCCCTTAGATGCCTGGGATGCCTTTTACATTGCTTTGCTAATGAACAGCAAACCTCTCCAGCCTCTGATCTTTCAACCACCAGCATGCAAAGTCACTCCCAGCTGAGTACATGAATGCTATACCCAGCCAGCTATGAATAAATACAGGGTGACACCAGCATATCCCTCAGTCCCAGTCTTGGCCCCCAAAAATGTGCATCTTGTACCATTCAGTAGCCCACTGGAGCGTACAAGCTCATATATTACTCCATCATTCCAACAAAGGGTAATATGCACCAGCTTTGTTGTCTCAAGTGGAGGCTTCCCAAACACTTCAATCCAAATTCACTGTTTCAGATAAAACAGTAAAACAAGTTTCTTAACTTGAAAAAGATAGATTTTAAGTGATTTACAAGTGAAAAGGCATAAAAGTCAGAGTTGGTTACAAAAGAAATAAAAAAACTTGCAAACTAATTCCTAAACTTTACAAAGACTAATAAATGCAAAAGCAAAAAGGTTTCTCTCACCCAAAAGCTTTCAACAGTCTGTACTGGCTGGAAAAACCTTCAGAGGACCACTTCCCCTAGTTTAATGATGTCTTTCAAGGGATCTTGCTGTTATCCGTAGGGATGGGGGAGGAGAGGTGTCTAGAGGCACCTTTGCTGGATCATGGGGTCAGGCAGTTCCATGGTGTACATGAACTGCAACTGTCCTTCCAGTGAATTGTAAATTTCTTCTTTACAACTCCCCTGCTGGCGAATCCCTGATTAAGCACATAATGTCTATTTAGCACTTTGCTGGCATGCCAGTGTGGCTTTGTCTCTGAGGAATTGGCTTATGAGTGTTATCCAGAATTGCAACATATTTCAGTAACAATCATATAGCAAAATCTCATAATTTCACATGCAGTGTTGTTACACACATTTCAACCGGATAATAATATTCAGTAGATTATGAGTTTATAAATGAGTTTTCAAAGGTATACTTTGTACAAAATATATCATAACCATATAAAAGTGATGAACATGAAGTACAGTGTGTCACATGCAGGCATCAAATAAAAGATGTCAGTCTAATCAGCTGATCCTCAGCATTATGGCCTGGTTGGAACCCTTCCTGGTAATGAGGTAACTGTGGGACAATTAAAGGCAATAGTCATTTAAGTACCAGTCTCTCAAACAGTTTAAAAGTTATGCTGATCAAAGTGTTTGGATGATAGTCCTTTGAGTCATCTGCCTTCCTTCTAGGCTTGAGAAGTGCCAATACATTACCTTTGGAACTGTACAGCATTTCAAACAAGTATTATAGAGTCTTACCAGAAAATCACAACAAGATGAACTCCTCTGATGCAGGAATTCCCCATAAAGTTATGCTGCAGTGTACTGTCCATCTGATCAACTGTAATAAGTACACATAATTTGTTCATATGAATTCTTGTAATAACAGTCAGTTTTCCAACAAAATACTCAGTCAAGATACTTTATTTAGAAAGGCAAAACATTTGGAGAGGCAAAAAGTACAGTTCTTTAGTAAAAGACCATCAAATGCATGGAAGATAAACTAGTGACTTTTAAGAACTAGTTAAGGGAACTCAAAATCCCCTGTTTTGTTGTGTTCTCCAGCACACAAAGAACAAAACAGGTATTTTCAGTCCAGATTACTTCTTTCAGATTAAGGAAATACAGAGTGAGAACAAATATAAAGTTTTCATGAGAGCACAAAAAAATCACTCTCTCAGAAACACTTTGCATCAAAATTAAAACACACAATAGTAAGTGCCTCATAACCACAACTGCAGCAAGTAGAGACCTCTTATATATTTCAAGGTTAAGTATACAGCAAACAAAATGACAGCCTCTTTTTTCAGTTACATGACCACCCATACATAACTTTATATTGGATATAAATTCACCATCCCTGCTACTAGTACATATGTACCAACCGTAGAAATAAGGGCCTCGTTTTTCTTTGTGTGTTTGCTCTGAGTGTAGCTTTTAATGCTCTCATTGATGTACTTTCCTTCCTTCAGCATATGAGATATTGCCTCAAGTCTAGTGTTACATGGTCACCTCAGTGTCAATGATATTAAATTTCTGAATGAGACATTCTTCTGTGACCCTTAGCCATATTACTGTGATCATCCACGTCTTCCAGCCCATTCACAAGCAATGACTACAAGCCTTATAAGACTCTTGGAAGTAAAGTATCTGATAATCCTGCTGATTTGCTGTTTGCCTCAAAAGCTCATTTCAGTGTATTAGCAGCTACCACTATTTAACTATTAATAGGTAAGACATCTTCACTTTCTTTTCTTAATCTTTCAGTAATTATTGGGTCCCTGCCTGCAAGCATCTGGACGTTGTGCAAGACGACTGCACAGTGATTGCACAGACTGACATCCTCCTTCCAAGCACAAGGGCATGGGATGGAGCACTAGTATCCATTTCAAGCAATACAGCCTCTGTGTACCACGTTAGGCCAGAAGAGTCACATAATCACTGGGTCTCTTCACTAGAGCTGTGTGAATAACTGATTGGAATGGCCAGTGAACCAAAACAAACAGCTATCTAGGCTGAAGGCCTTTCTTGTGGGTGGGCAGAATAGGGTGTGGGTGGGCTGGCAAGACCCCACTCACCCAAGAGCAGCAGGTCCCTAAGTGGCAGGTTAATGAGGCCAATCTTCCAAACAAACCCACTTGTTTAATGTCTCCTGGTCCTGTACGTAGCAGGGTTTCTTCCTACAGACTAGTCTGGAACATGGTTAAAGTACTCACACACTACTCACATACATAGTTACATGCACATACTAACTTGTCCTTAGAGGATTGGTACTTTAAATGGTAGATAGACAAAGTATAGTGAAGTCAGTGGCTGTTCCAAGTCGCCTATCTCAAGACACATTCCTCATCTAGAAGAGGAGTGACTATTGATGGAGGATCCTTTAATTAGAAAAATGTAAACACATGAACTCCAAGAGTGATCAGGTTTTGAGTAGCACTTGTAAAGAGGCCAGCTTCACAAAATCTGGGATTTGTCTGCAGATAAACCATCTGATTAATTTTTGATAAATTCAAGGTATAAGAAATAATATAATTTTTTAGGAGAAGGGTTTTCAGTATAATAAAAATCTTATGTTTAGAATTAAAATGTGTGGGTGGGGGGGTTAGGTTTAGGGTAAAAGTAGATTGGAGAAATTAACAGCTGCTGAATCAATGAGCTAAAATAATTAAAATTGACTTCTTAATCCAATTCTTAATGGAGTTAACATGCATCAAGAGCTGTAGGTTCAGTGAACATACAGGGTGTTGCTTCTTATAGGGCTGACACTATTTTTTAAACAATATTTCCATTCTGGGGAGAGCCTCCAGCAGCTGTAGGTGCTCATGCAGCTACTCTGTTGTGGGGGGTGGAGGTGGATGTTCATTGACCACTTGGGCTATGTCTACAGTGCAGTTAGACACCTACAGCTGGCCTCTTCCAGTTGACTTGGGCTTGTGGGGCTCAGGCGAAGATGTTGTTTAATTGCGGTTTGGACATTCAGGCTTGGGCTGGCACCTGGGCTCTAGGACCCTGCAAGGTGGGAAGGTCCCAGAGCCAAACGTCTACACCGCAATTAAACAGCCCCTTAGCCTGAGTCAGCTGGCAGACTTGAGAGATGGTAGACTTGGGATTTAGGGACCTGCTTCCCTTGGATGAGGATAGACATAACCCTCAAAGGCTGGCTTACTTGAAGGATGGGCTTACAAGCTGGCTGACTACTTAAAATCTGCTGTACTGGCCTTCTGGTCCATCAATAGTGGGATGTCATTCAGGTAAGACTGCAGTTGGCCACGGGGAAAATATTTAAAAATCAAGAGTTTAGCCCTAATGCTGAATCTTGGGTTTGAGGATTGAATTCGAGGGTGGGAGATGTTATTTCATTTACCCCTACAAAGCAACAATCATAATTAGAGTACATGACATCTTTGACTGACAACATACTTACATGATCTTCTGAGCCAGGAATAAATGTTTTGCTAGAATTTACAGTACAGAAATCCCTTTTAACATTCTATTGCTCTCAAAGGCAGCACCCTATTTGATGAGGTAGCAGCACAACAGCCTTTATTATTTTAAAACAGGGTTTTGCAAATTATTCATCACACACACACAGAACACAAAGACATTATAGGTTACAATTATGCCACTCATTCAGCACCAGCCAGATTCTGGAAGCCTTTCTCCTTTTGGATTTTTGGATATCATTTGCATTCAGATAGTTTGTCAGATGATAGTTTCTTTGAGGGTGAAGTCCTTCTGAATTTCTCACTCTGGCTCCCACAAACTGTGTTAAGAAAGTGCTGAAGAATTGCTCTCTCTGTCAATACAATTAAAAAACAAAAGAGTTAATTAGAATCTCAAGCTGTCAAGTGCAATAAATTCCAGGAACGATGAACATTGGGATAGTTTATTTTATATAAAAATTTCATTTACAAATTCTGAGTGAGAATACAACAACCACTGCACTTTTAAGATACTGTTTTTATAGGAGCACAGACAATTCTCTCCTACATATTTGTGTGTAGGGGAGGGAAAATTCTCTGTTTCCTAGTAATTCCTCCAGTAGGGGCAAGGGGCTCAGGGTTCACCCTCCCCTGCAGGAAAGAGAGAGATGATTTTTCTACCTTTCCAACAAGTGTGAAGAGTGCAGTATTCAGAAAGTTTCATAGCTTGTGTTTCACCAGTGACTGCGTGCATGATAATTTACACAGGATGGATTAAATTGTATCTTAGTATAGTACCCTACCTTGCTTTGGAGCTCTTTCAATGTACTTATTAACTTGTTCTGGATCCAGAGAATTTAAAATTGATATGATATTGAAATATTCTTTCCCAAAATCTCTTTGGTACGTGGTCATCTGTTTAATGTTTTCTTGGTTCTGGATGTGAGAAAATATCACGGTAGGAACTGTAAAGGTAAACCAGGTAGGAACATTTGAGTGAAACCAGGCATAACCCTATAATCCTCCCCTTCATCTTTCCCCTCTCCTTCCTTGTACTGTAGTCTCCTTCTGTTCTTCTCATTTTAATTGAGGCCCTTTTCCTTCAATAGAATCAGTCCCTTCATATCTTATTGCAGAATTAGCACCTTAAGAGTACATCTAAGTGCCTTAAGGAAAGGGAAGCCTTATCTGTATTGTAAAGCACCATTAATATCTATGATAGTATATAAATAATAATAATAATGCTCTGTGTAATTAGCTTGGGATAGTGTTTGTTTGGAATCCAGTCTATACCCAGCTTTAGCTACCAGTTGTAGGCCTGAGACCTTATCAACTCCCCTCCCCTCCCCCATGCTGAACCACCCTTGGGTGAAACTCAGGGAGTTCACCATTAACACTGAAAAAGGAATGTTCTGCTGCTGATAACCTCAGGAATGTCCCTAAGGAGAGTTATAACCACCGAGGTTGTAAAGACGCTTGGAAATTAGAAAGGATACAGAAAGAGACTCAAATGGTAAAATAAGCTCTGACCAGCATTTTATGCTGACTATCTGGACAAATAGAGAAGGTCACAACTAAACTACAATTTGGGCATGAAAGATAAATGTAAAAAACTTGGGCAGGAAGGAGGACACATAGGAGCCAGTGTGTAATTGGTTAAAAACTTTGTTATTTAAGAGTATGGGATAATGTGATAGGTTTAGTAAATTTGAAGGAGGTAGCTAGTTTTACCTATATAATGTAAATGAAAAACAATGCTCTTTAGGAACCATTTCCAGATTGCAGTGCAACATCAAGCTGCTAGAACACTGATCCCTCTGCACGACTGTGACGTGGAGAGGCATCGCCGGGAACCCGCAGATGAATGAATTCTGACTGGCCATTGGGTGAAATTTGTCAGTATATTGGGAGCAGTGAGCATAAGAGATTTGCTTGGTATATGTGTTGCTAATTAATAGATGTTTAGAGCACAACTGTGTAAGGCTCTTTCGCTGGGAAAAGGTTCCGCAGACCCGTAGAGCCCTGAGGGAAAGGGCAGGTACTTAAATTGACCAGGTTTCTTCCTGAGCCCCGTGGGTATGGATAGGTGCCTTACACCCTGAGCTCTTGGAAGGGAAAGGGTGGAGGTGCCTAAATTGATTGGGTCATGCCTTGAGCCCTCAGTAGGGTATAGGTGGGGTGCCTTAAATTGAGTGGGCAACACAGTATTTTGAATTTCCTCTCAGTCAGGCTTCAGCTTGGCCATGATACTGAGACATACACATCCTTCTGGACTTCTCTGCAGTATTTCATACCTCTGATCAACAAATATTCCTGTGCCAGCTCCAGGAAGCTGCAAGAGGGATCTGAAATGCCTTAAACTGGCTCTGGTGCATATCTTTAGACCAACCCAAGAGTCATTATGGGTAACTATATCTCCCTCTCTAGATCCTCCAATCTGTGGGCTTCCCTTGGGCTCAGCCTCTGCTCATATTATTTCAGCACCAATAGGAAGCCAGTGAGAGAGATGGGGAGACAACACAGGCTGAAGTGCCAGTAGAACACAGATGGCACCTGTAGTAGGAAGGAGGACTAAGGCATGGACTAGGACTCAATAGACCTAAGGGCAGTTCCTGGCTCAGTTACAGACTTTTTGTGTAACTGTGTGCAAATCACTTAATCTACCCTATGCCTCCATTTCCCATCTGTAAAATGGGGGGAAATGCTTCCCTATTTAACAGTGTTGTGAGGATAAAACCCATTAATGAGTGAAAGGTGCTCAGATACAATGATGAAGGTCATATAAGAACCTAGATAGACACCTAGCTCTATATCTTCTTTAAATAGCACCATCTTCCAGTTTTCTCAATGCCTTGTTGAAAAATCAGCACTTAGCTGAACAGCAACTCCCCGGGGTGGCAAAGGCTGCCTGGAAGATGCATGAAATCAAGTTTTTTTCCCAATGGGCTGGCCCTGACCATTTCTGGGTTGGCTTTGACCAATTTTTGTGTGGCACTAGCGAGCTCTGAATCACTCCCCGCAGTGGATGAGGGATTGCATCACTGTGCCCCCACTCCCAGCAGACTTTCCAATGCAAGAGGTCAGCAGCCCAGGTTTTCCCATCCTGACATGTCCGTGCATGTCAAATATTGGTGAACAGAGTTCTTGTGGTGGGATTTGCAAGAGCACTCAGGTCCCTTTGACGTCAATAGGAGCAGAGATAAGCAGATGAAAAGCACATTTGCACTTCTATGTGTAAAATTACTCCATGGTGCAAAGCTCATGCTGGATTCTCATAAAGAAACAGGCTCATTTCCTCCTGTCACAGGAAACCTTCAGACATCACTAATCTGTTACATAAGTAGAAGTGACCAGAGACTACTGAAGAACTAATTTAATAGTTGACATGATTTCAAAAGAATCTGATTTCTCAGATATGCCATGTAAAGAGCTGAAGCATGATTTTCATCAGTTCACAATTTTTTACTTATTTAAAATTTTAAAAACAAATACATTCTTACCAACTCCTTTTGCTGGAATATGCCTGTTTGCATTACATCCATATTTACAGGAAAAGTCCATGAAGTCATGGATGCGGGCTGGGGCCTGGTAATGATGCCTAAACTCAGTTGCTGGAGGATGTGGGATTTTTTTTTTCCAGTCAGGAGGCACAGGAATAGTATCTTTAATTTGTAAACCTGGAGAAGTTAAAAAATAGTGTCAGTTTTATGGTACAATAAAATATCTTCTTCTCAATGAAACAGGAGGGAGGGAGGGAGGGAGGGAGGGAGGGGTGTGTGTGTGTGTGTGTGTGTGTGTGTGTGGGGGGGGGGGGGGGGGGGGGGGGGGTAAACAACAGAAAGCTAACCAGTAGAGTCAGTCAAAATTTTTCTGGCAAATCTTTGTTTTTTTTTAAACTGAAAATTGGGCTTTCATCTAAACGAAAAGGATCTGCTTCCATGGAAAATTACAAGTTGTTATTGACAAACTGAATGCTCAAGAACTTAAAAAAAAATTTGGTTCCCAATCAAAAACCTACATGTTTTGAGTCTAAAATGCCACCATAGTACCTCACAGGGTTGTGGTTTGAGTGCCACGCGCTCCCATTCTCCTCTTGGACCAGCCTACCCAACAGGACCACATCTCCCATGATGCATGCCCTACCCTCAGCAAAGGGGAGACCATGCTGCATTATGAGAGTTGTAGTTTAACCAGGGAGCCTGGCCTATAGAGGAGAACAGGAGCATGAAGCACCAAAACTACAACTCCCATGAGGCACCAAGGCAGCATTTCTTTTTGGTTGAAATTTTCTATATGAAAAAAGCCTCTCATCTTCTGACTTGCTCTACTAATCAGCCATGTTGGCGCCGCATTACAGATGGAAAGAGTTGAAAGGCTGGATGTGTGGTGAGGGAGATAAGATTGCAACAGACTGGCACTAAATTTCTGAGTCAACAGGTGCTTTACTTCCAAGATGTGTTAGGACCTTGCCCAAAGTTCATTCATGTGAATGGAAGCCTTTCCATTTATTTCAGTGGGCCCCACAGAAAGAGAGATTGTCAAGGGGACAATGAGGAAGCACTGAACAGTGGAACCAGGGATGAAGCTTCAGTTAGTTGTCTTCAATAAAGTAGTAACAGCTTTGTACTTTTAGCCATAACCTACTGGGATACTGGGAGGCTTAGAGGTACTGTGATCTACAAGGATAAACACCAGAAGCATGTGAATAGGGGAGGAAAAAGGGAGGAGATGGGAAGAAAGGGGTTAGCTGGGTTCTGGGTGAGGCCCTGACCCTGCCATCCGTCTGCCCCAGTTTAGCTAGGATGGAATGGGGAGAACGTACATGCTACACCCTGTGGTCCACACTTCCTTTATGCTCCCAGAGAGACAGTGTCTGCCTGAGACACAATGCCTCCAGGAGTCCCTGCTGGGGCAATGTGCCTCTGCTCTGTCCTCGACATTACCACAGCACTGTGCCTCAGTGTCTTAATGGACCCTTACCAGACCATTTTAAAAGAAGAGAGAGAAATCATTGCCCTCACCCTGTGGTAATCCTAAATAATCTCCATTATAGGTAGAGCTGAACTGTGCTCTGATTGCTTCCTCGACCTCTTGTTTAGAAATAGGCTGTGTCCAGGGTGAAAAGCTGTTGGAGGGCTGCGCTTTTTCTTCTCGAGGCACCTTCCAAATCATGAAACTCTAATAACACAAAGAGTGGGATTTTGTAGATCTGCATGGCTACAATTAGAGCATCACATGTACAGTAAATTAGATAGTATTCAGCCAGCTCCCACAGACTAAGATATAATTTGAAGCTCAGTAATAATAATGCCTATTTCTTATATAGCACTTTTCATCAGTAGATCTTGAAATGCTTCATAATCTTTAATCTATTTCTCCTTCAAACACCCTTATTAGGGGTTATCCCCATTCTACAGATGAGAAACTGAGGGACAGAAAGGCTAAGTGATTTGCACAAGGTTACACAGGAAGTCCATGGCAGAGCAGGAAATGGAACCACATCCTAGACCAATGCCATAGTCACTGGACAGCCTCTTTTGTTGTATATTAACCACAATAATTCTACCATATGAGAAGTTTCAAGTAGTGTTTACCATAGTAAGCACCAGTTATATGCTGCCAGTTTTGAAAAGGGACACATCAACTTGAAAGCTAGTCAGCCAATTACAAAATAAAAATGAATTTACAATAGTTTCAGGTACTTCTCCTTCTTCCCAAACCCCTAACTAATTTTGGGGGGCTTATAATCATATTTTTCCTATTTTTATAATGCCTCTCTCTCCCTAGTTGCTGTGTAAGAGAGACACACAAACAGCCGAGGAAACTAACAAAAAAAGAGGAAACAGCGAAATTGACTATAAGCTAAGAGCCTGATCCAAAATGCCGTCAAATGCCCAAAGTAAGCAAGCTGAAAATGGAGAAAAAGAGCCCCTGGCTCTTAACACAAAAGCAGGGATGTTAACCTCAGGCCAAATTCCAACCTGGCTGCTAATTACATTCTGCTCCTCAAATACTCAGCAGCTGGATACGTTTGTCCCTTCCTGTCATACACACTGGGTAACAGCACTGTGCACTGCTGTATATCACAGGTGGATGAAGTGATTAGTGTGGGTATGTGCTTATGGTCTGTAAAATGCTTTGGGATCTTCTGAGATGGGCAGTATTTAAATATGAGTCTTTATTTTTCTTTTCAGACCATTGTGGAACTGTTCTGAAAAAAAGGATGGAAATGATAGAAAGATGTAAATGCTAAGGGCTGAATATTCTGGACATACATGAAGAAATGGAGACCATCTACAGAAGATGGTGATACACAACAGAGTTTGCTGAACGGAAGGAATAATATGGTTGGTCTGCTATGGAGTAGCTGCAGCCCAAAACGGAGCAGAGACTGCATCACCATTAGAAGAGCCACCAAACCTCCCAAATAATATCTGCCCAAGATAGTACTTATAGAAGAGACCTGACATTGTTCTTTTACACTGTAAACATATTAGTGAATGATGTTGTTTTCTTCAACTACCAAATCCCAGAGTCAGAGTAATAACCACCTCTTCAAAGTTTCTTGTTGCTAAGTGCTTCTACTGGCACCCCATTCAGTGGCGTGCTCCAAAACTACAGCGCCATAAACTTTGTATCAGAAACAAAATATTAAGCCCTACCACAGTACCTTTCCTAAGCAACCATAAATGAGGGAGAATGCTATAGCATTCCTTACTTGACTGGGATGAGGATTGTTTCTCCTTGTTCCTGATGAAGAGCCAGTCATTATAGGTTCTGCCTTGGAATATGGTTTCCAACAGAACTCTTCTCTGTAAGTATTAAAGCCAATAGGATCACTAAGTTGGTATGGATTCACATGTCCTTTTGATGTCCTGGGACTATAAAAAATGCATTAGAAATTGCAATTAGAAATAGGGACACAAAGTATAAAAGCAGCAGCTATCATTTACCACCTGTAATACTGCAAATACTGTGGTAAATGTATTTCCTATTGTAAGTACTGCAAACACTGGGGTAAAGTCACATACTATCATGCATTAAATCTGTTGGGTTTTGTTTTTACCAAGTGCCCACTGTAACTCAACAGTTAGTCATCTGGACATGAACACAGGTTTTTAATACATCACAAAAACAAAATTAGCAGAAGGGTTAGCATTAATCTAGCCAATATTATCTTACCGTACTGCTTCAGTCTCCACTGGTTCTCTATATGGGTATTCATGTTTCATTGTAGTTTCATATGGATCCCACATTATTTTGTCTCCTAAAAACATATTGTACCAGTTATAAATGTGATAAATACAGAATGTTGTCTATCCTATCTTTGTGACTATTCAAATAAATCATTCAGATGTAAGAAACTATGGATAAGCAATTTCATAAAGTTATACACACAAAATAACTCAGGACCATTTGTGGCCATAGAGAATTCCCTCTCAATTGAATCAGCTGGAGTCAACCACAGCAACTGATGTGCTTTCCTTTCCTTTGTATTACACGTTTGCACATCATCTAGCACAATGGTGTTAGGACCTCTAGCTGCTACCATAATAAAACAGCATGTTTAAAGTAGGGTCTGGTGACACTGATGGTAAAAAAGCCTGAGCTCTAGCTACAGTACTGCTTCAGAGGGAGTGAACCTAACAGGTAATGATCAAGTGATCTCTCTCCTGCCATCCATCTCCACCCTCTGACAACAGAGGCTAGGGTCACCATTCCTTACCCATCCTGGCTAATAGCTATTAATGGACTTAACCTCCATGAATGTATCCAGTTCTCTTTTAAACCCCGTTATAGTCCTAGCCTTCACAACCTCCTCAGGCAAGGAGTTCCACCGGTTGACTGTGCGCTGGGTGAAGAACTTCCTTTTATTTGTTTTAAACCTGTTGCCCATTAATTTCATTTGGTGGCCCCTAGTTCTTATATTATGGGAACAAGTAAATAACTTTTCCTTTTTCACTTTCTCCACATCACTCAGAATTTTATATACCTCTATCATATCCCCCCTTAGTCTCCTCTTTTCCACTCTGAGTTTTATTTGTTAAGGGAGGTTCTATGAATTTGTTGCTATGTGCTTATATTTGAGAAGACAGGTAGAAGGCATGCACTTGGAAGGGAAGGTGGCGAGATCCATGATGGACTTTGGTTCCTGGGGGACTTTGTGCTCTTCCAATTGGGGCAACAGGAATGTGCTAATCTGCCCTGTGCAGTATTACTGTAACCATCTTGGTCCAAAGATATGAGAGAGATAAGGTGGGTGAGGTAACAGCTTTTATTGGACCAGCTTCTGGTGGCGCCAGGTTCAAGCTTTTGAGACACACAGAATTATTTCTCAGGTCAGCACAGGGAGGAATGGTGAGGAGGTGCCAGCTGCACCAGCACAGATTGCTACCCACAGCCCAGCCCAACTCACTAGGGTGTATTTGCTGATGGCAGCATTCCTCTGGGGCCGCCCCACATTCCTTCTGCCTGGCCCTCAATCCCCCCACCCCACCGCCTTGTACCCAACCCTCCTCTAGTTGCCCTGCTGCTAGGGTTGCCAACTTTCTATTTACAGAAAACCAAATACCCTTTCCCTGCCCCCTGCCTCGAGGCCCCGCCCACACCATCATCCATCCCTCCCTTCCTCCCTCTGTCGCTCACTCTTTCCCACTCTCACATTCACAGCCAATGGGAGCTGTGGAACAGGCACTTGGGGCGGGAGCAGCACGCAGAGTCCCTCTGGCCACTCCCGTGCCTAGGGGCTGCAGGTACATGCTGCCCACTTTGGGGAGCCTGCCTACGCCGCAACTGCACTTTTAACAGCCCGGTCAGCAGTGCTATATCAGAGCTGCCAGGGTCCCTTTTCAACGGGGTGTTCTGGTGGAAAACCAGACACCTGGCAACCCTACCCAGGGCTCCTATTACCTTCAGCCCTCACTGGTTGGCCACGCCCCTCCCCCGTCTCCCGGCTCCCAGCCCCTGCAGGGGACTCTGGCAACAGCCGAAGACCCGGAGCAGACGCTTCTTTATTGCTAAGGCGCATGCGCAGCTCAGTGCGTCTGGGCTCTGCTGGCTGCGCCCGTGGGGTGGGTCTCACCTGGCGGAGCCGGGGCCGGAGAGCCGGGGCGGGGTCTGCCGCGGGGGTCCTGGGCGGCCGCGGCCCCGTTGATGGGGGGAAGGGCGGGTCTCCGCCGCCCGCCCCGCGGCGCCGTGTGGGGTCGGCAAGAGGCGCTTCGCCCCGGCGGCTCCAGCCCGTTCGGCGGCGGGGGCCGAGGCCCAGAGTCAGCGGGGGCCGGGGGGAGCCGCTCCCTGCCGCGGGCGAGGGCCGGGCCGCTGGGAGCCGTTAGCGCGGGACGCCGCCCGGTTGCCCCTAGCGCCCGGCTGGTGATTGTGACCGGGGCAGGGGCGGGTCACAGCGGGCACCCGCGGGGGAGGGGAGCGGGGCGGCATGTCCCATTGGCGGGCCCGGGTCTCGCCCCTGGAGCCCGGCGTGGGGTAGCTACGGCGCGAGCCACTCGGACGTTTTCAGCTGCCGCTGCCCTGCTCGCGGCGGCCTGGCTTGGGGGGGAAGCGGGGATCCGCGGGCCCTCGGCGGGCTGCAGGGGTAGGAACGGGCCGAGGTGAACAGTGGGAAACGTTCCTGCCCACCCGACTCAGCCCGTCTTGCCTCGAGCCCCCCCCGGTGACCGGGCTTCCCTGGCGAGAGCCAAAACTAGCGCCGCAGCTGCAGAAGCCTCTCTGCAGTTCCTATTTCCAGGGCCGGCTCCAGGGTTTTGGCCGCCCCGAGCAGCCAAAAAAAAAAAAAAAAGCTGCGATTGTGATCGGTGGCGGCAATTCGGCAGAAGGTCCTTCGCTCGGAGCGGGAGTGAGGGACTGTCAGCTGGACCTGCCGCCCCTCTGCGGAGTGGCCACCCCAAGCACCTGCTTGCCAAGCTGGTGCCTGTAGCTGGCCCTGCCTATTTCACCCTAAATTGATAATAATGCTCCCCATAGATGCCGACTGTGGGGGAAAAAAAATAGCGGGTGCTTAGCACCCACCAGCAGCCAGCTCCCCTCTTCCCTGGGTGCCTCCCATCAGGCTGCCGATCAACTCCCCTAATGCCTCCCGCCTGCCAAGATCAGCTGTTCCACTGCATGGAGGAGGAGGGGGGAGAACTGGGTGGGAAGAGACGGAGTGGAGTGGGGGTGGGAAAAGGCAGGGCTGGGCAGGGGTTGGGGGGTTGAGCACCCCCAGGGAGCTAGAGGAAGCCAGCACCTGTTAGGTCTACACTTAAAACCTTTTGGCGATGCCACTATAGCACTTAAGTGAAGACATACTCTCCCATTGGATTAGGTGTCTTCGTTGGCATAGTTAATCCACCTCCCAGAGAGGCGGTAGCCATGTCAACGGGTATGTCCAGACTACCCGCCGAATTGGTGAGTAGTAATCGATCTCTTGGGGATCGATATATTGCGTCTCGTTTAAACGCGATATATTGATCCCCGAATGTGCTCCCCGTCGATTCCAGAACTCCACCAGGGTGAGCGGCGGTAGCGAAGTCGACGGGGGAGCTGCGGCCGTTGATCCTGCGCTGTGAGGACCCGAGGTAAGTCGAAATAAGATACGTCGACTTCAGCTATGCTATTCCCGTAGCTGAAGTGACGTATCTTACATCGACTCCCTCCCCCCCAGCGTAGACCAGCCCAACAGGAGATGCTTTCCCACCGACATAGCGCTGTCTCCTCCAAGGCTTAGGTCAGTATAACTACATTGCTCAAGGGTGTGGATTTTTTGCACTCCTGAGCAATGTACTTATACCAATATAAGTCTAGTGTAGCCCTGGTCTTGGCTACACTTGAGAGTTACAGTGCAATAAAGCTGCTCCCAGCGCTGTAACTCACTCCCCGTCCACACTGGCAAGGCATTTGCAGCGGTGTATCTCCATGGCTGCAGCGCTGCCTGTACTCCACCTCCCCGAGAGGAATACTGTGTATTGCGCCGCCCAATGCACTGTGATTGGCCTCCAGAAGTATTCGGCAGTATCCCACAATGCCTGTTCTAGCCACTCTGGTCATCAGTTCAAACTCTACTGCCCTGGCCTCAGGTAACCAACCATGTGACCCGCCCTTGACGTTCCCCGGGAATTTTAAAAATCCCCTTCCTGTTTGCTCAGCCAGGTGTGGTGTGGTGTGGAGTGCTATCGGCGAATCTTTCCAGGTGACCATGCCTCCACACGCCAAGCGAGCCCCAGCATGGAGCAATGACGAGTTGCTGGACCTCATCAGTGTTTGGGGGGAGGAAGCTGTCCAGTCCCAGCTGCGCTCCAGCTGTAGGAATTACGATACCTTCGGGAAGGTATCAAAGGACATGATGGAAAGGGGCCATGACCGGGACACCCTGCAGTGCAGGATTAAAGTGAAGGAGCTGCAGAGTGCCTACCGCAAAGCCCGTGACGCAAACGGCCACTCGGGTGCTCCCCCCGCAATCTGCCAATTCTACAAAGAGCTGGATGCGATATTTGGGGTTAACCCCATCTCCACTCCGAGCACCACCATGGACACTTCAGAGCCGGGGTGGGAGGAGGAGGAGGAAAATGGGAGTGAGGGTGGTGGGGCGGATGGAGACACCCCGGAATCCCTGGCGGCGTGCAGCCAGGAGCTCTTCTCGAGCCAGGAGGAAGGTAGCCAGTCACAGCAGCCGGTACTTGATGGAGGTCAAACAGAAGAGCAGGTTCCCGGTAAGCGTTTTTTTTTCGGGAAGAAATTTTTTTGGTGCGGGCTCTTTGGGAAAGGAGGGTTAGGCATGCATGCCTAGATGCGGAATAGTACATTGATGTGGTTTATCACATCGCGGTAATCGGCCTCGGTAATCTCTTCAAATGTCTCATCCAGAACGTGTGCAATGCACTTGTGCAGGTTTATCGGGAGAACCACAGTGGTCCTTGTGCCAGCCAGGCTAATGTGTCCGTGCCACTGTGCCACGAGAGGCGGGGGGGGGACCATTGCTGCACACAGGCAAGCTGCATATGGGCCAGGGCGGAAGCTGCATTGCAGTAGAAGACCCTCCCTTGCTTCCCAGGTCACCCTCAGCAGCGAGATATCATCCAGGACGAACTCCTGTGGAAAATGTTGGGACAGTGTTCAGTGTAGGTGCCCCCTGCAGCTGTTGGCTCTCCCCAAGGCACAGAAACCCAGAGGACAGTACAGCCCTGAAACAATCAGTCCCCCTTACCATTTTGAGGTTCCTGTGGGTTATGTGTGCTCTGTTTGGGACACGAAAATTATGCTATTGTATAGACTCTGTGTGTGCCCTCCTTAAGTGAGGGGGAAATCATTACTCTGCTATAAACAATGCTGCCTCTGTTAAATGTTGCATTTTGCCTATACAGCTGCAAGAACCTTGAGACCTCAGCCGTCCCTCTTATTGCCTGCTCAGATACTGCAAAGACTCAGGAAGAGACTGCGAAAAACCAAAGACGACATGCTGCAAGAAGTGATGTGGCAATCTGTTAAAGAGAATGAAAAAGCACAGAACTGGACGGAGAGAGAAAGCAGGATCCGCCAGGAAAACGCTGCGCACTGGCGGCAAAGCATGGTGCACCGGCAGCAAAGCACGGATTGGCTCATAAGCATCCTGGAGCGCCAAGCAGACGCTATCCAGGAGCTCGTAGCCATGCAGAAGGAGCAGTACCGCAAACACCCCCCCCTCCCCACAGCCCTTGTCCCAAAACTCTTTCCCTTGTGCCCCACTGTTACCTCCAACCCACTTTCCCCAACTTCCGGGTTCTTCACGCCACCAGCTGCCTCCAACACCAGTATCTTCACCACCCAGCCCTGAAAACCACAATCCTTACCTTCTGCACTCAATCCCCATCACCATGCAGTATAGCTATCCTGAAGTGCAGCACTCACTGCACGGCACACCAGACAGGACATACGTGAATCTGTGATTTTGTACCGTTCCCCACTCCACCCCTTTGCCCTTTCTGATTCCCAAGCAGTTGCGTTTCTTTTCAATAAATGGATTTTCTTTTCAATAAATGGATTTTTTGGCTTTGAAAACATTCTTTATTATTGCATAAAGTAAAAGACTCCTTAGCCCAGGAAATAAAGAGGCACTGCAAGTCTGCTTAGCAAACACTGATTCCTAAAGATTGGAACTACTGCACTTCACTCCCGTGCAGGGCACCAGATATCACTGCTGGTTTTCAGCCTCAAATTGCTCCCTCAAGGTATCCCTAATCCTTGCAGCCCCACGCTGGGCCCCTATAATAGCCCTGCTCTCTGGCTGTGCAAATTCAGCCTCTAGGTGTTGAACCTCGGAGGTCCATGCCTGAGTGAAGCTTTCACCCTTCCCTTCACAAATATTATGGAGGGTACAGCACGCGGATATAACCGTGGGGATGCTGTTTTCGGCCAAGTTCAACTTCCCATACAGAGATTGCCAGCAGCCCTTTAAACGGCCAAAGGCGCACTCCACAGTCATTTGGCACCGGCTCAGCCTGTAGCTGAACCGTTCCTTGCTGCTGTCAAGGCTCCCTGTATAGGATTTCATGAGCCACGGCATTAATGGGTTAGCCGGATCGCCATGGATCACAATGGGCATTTCAACTTCCCCTACTGTGATCTTCCGCTCTGGGAAAAAAGTCCCGGCCTGCAGCTTCCTGAACAGCCAAGTGTTCCAAAAGATGCGTGCGTCATGCACCTTTCCTGGCCAGCCTGTATTAATGTCAATGAAACACCCACGGTGATCCACAAGCGCCTAGAGAACCACAGAGAAATACCCCTTCCGATTAACGTACTAGAATGCTAGGTGGGGTGGTGCCAGAATAGGAATGTGCGTCCCGTCTATCGCCCCTCTACAGTTAGGGAAACCCATTTGTGCAAAGCCATCCACTATGTCCATCTGAGTAGGATGCGATTAATGGCCTTGCAACTTGCATCAACGCGATTCCAACGGTCGACTTTCCCACTCCAAACTGGTTTGCGACCGACCGGTAGCTGTCTGGAGTTGCCAGCTTCCAGATTGCAATAGCCACCCGCTTCTCCACTGGCAGGGCAGCTCTCAATCTTGTGTCCGTGCGCCGCAGGGTGGGAGCGAGCTCCTCACACAGTCCCATGAAAGTGGCTTTTCTCATCCGAAAGTTCTGCAGCCACTGCTCGTCATCCCAGACTTCCATGACGATGTGATCCCACCACTCGGTGCTTGTTTCCTGAGCCCAAAAGCGGCATTCCACGGTGCTGAGCATGTCTGTGAATGCCACAAACAATTTCGTGTTGTACGCGTTACGCGGCTCGATAGCATCATTGGACTCCTCGCTCTCACTGTCACTTTGGATCTTAAGGAATAGTTCTACAGTCAAACGTGATGTGCTGGCGAGTCTCATCAGCATATGCCTCAGCAGTTTGGGCTCCATTTCCCGCAGACAGATCGCGCTGCACAGAAACCATTGAAAGATGGCGCCAAAGGTGGACGGAAACAAAGGGATTTCTGGGATGCGAAGCGATGCATCATGGGGTGTCAAGGCTGTATCCTCACTTTGAACTTTAGGGTACAAATGTAGGGACCTGCATGAAAACTTCTAAGCTTAACTACCAGCTTAGCTCTGGTCCGCTGCCACCATCCCAATGGATTCCCTCCCCTGGGAAGCCTTGAGAAACCTTTCACCAATTCCCTGGTGAATACAGATCCAAACCCCTTGGATCTTAAAACAAGGAGAAATTAACCATTCCCCTCCTTCCTCCCACCAACTCCTGGTGAATACAGTTCCAACCCCCCTGGGATCTTAAAACAAGGAGAAATTAACCATCCCCCCTTCTTTCTCCCACCAACTCCTGGTGAATACAGATCCAACCCCCTTGGATCTAAAACAAGGAAAAAATCAATCAGGTTCTTAAAAAGAAGGTTTTTAATTAAAGAAAAAGGTAAAAATCATCTCTTTAAAATCAGTATGGAAAATAACTTTACAGGGTAATCAAACTTAAAGAGCTCAGAGGACTCCCCTCTAGTCTTAGGTTCAAAGTACAGCAAACAAAGATAAACACTCTAGTAAAAGGTACATTTACAAGTTGAGAAAAACAAAGTAAAACTAAGATGCCTTGCCTGGCTTTTTACTTACAAGTTTGAAATAGGAGAGACTTGTTTAGAAAGATGTGGAGAACCTGGATTGATGTCTGGTCCCTCTCAGTCCCAAGAGCGAATGCACTCCCAAACAAAGAGCACAAACAAAAGCCTTCCCCCCCCCCAAGATTTGAAAGTATCTTGTCCCCTTATTGGTCCTTTAGGTCAGATGCCAACCAGGTTACCTGAGCTTCTTAACCCTTTACAGGGAAAAGGATTTTGGAGTCTCTGGCCAGGAGGGATTTTATAGTACTGTACACAGGACAGCTGTTACCCTTCCCTTTATAGTTATGACACGGGGTGTTGGGACAGGACCCAGAATGCCCCGCACCCACACCCCCTTCCCACAACCCACGGTGCCAGAATGGGAAGAGGTGCTCTGTGGGATAGCTGCCCATAATGCACCGCTCCCAATGGCGATGCAATTGCCACAAATGTGGCCACGACAGTCCACTGGCAGCTGTCAATGTGGACCGACTGCAGCGCTTTCCCTACTCAGCTGTACGAAGGCAGCTTTAACTCACAGCGCTGTACAGCTGCAAGTGTAGCCAAGGCCAGGAGGCCTGAATTCCTTACTTCACAGTGTTTCCTTATTGGTTCTGCTTTGTTAATATGTCTGATTAAAGTGGCCGCCTCTGTAAATTCTGTAGGAGATGGATGCCCTGAACTGAAAGGCTTTTTGTAGGATAGTTGGGGACTACAAGAAACATAGGAGAAAATACTTTAAGTGCAGATTTTACTGTATTAGAGACAAATCTCTTTCAGTAGCTTGAACATTAAAAGGTCAGCTTATGTGAAGCTGTTAACTGATATAGTCTAATGGACTCCATTGTGGAGCAGACTTCAATTGTTTTACTGCCCAATAAGCTTTACTTGTTACTACCTGCAGTTGTATTACACAGCAAGTAGTTAAGGAAAATGAAATGGAAATAAAATTGTTATATTTAAATATTACTTATTTCAAAGGAAATGTGGAAAGGGCTGAAAATGAATTGCTGACTAAAGTGCTTATCTACTTGTTTTGATATTGTTCATTGCAATTTTGTTTCTCATTTGTTTACGTTGACTTGACATATTTAAAAACAAATCAGCAAGATTTGTGGCTGGTGTTTCCATTTGTATAGTTCATGAGTTGCTTGTAAAGTATTCATGCCACTTAGCAGGGTGTGCCTCTGCATGCTGGTGGCTGAGTGACCTTAGCACCGAGAGAGGTTTGCTGCTTGTCATTGGCAAAACATTGAGACAGTGTAGGCTGGAGAGTTAAGGGGGCAAAGTATTCTCACAATTCCAGGTTTTACCCCATGGAACCCATCACAGAGTGGTAATTGGGAATTGTTTAAGAACACTTTATTAGATGTCCAAAAAGTTGCAGTCCTACAATCAAGGAAGGTCTGAGCTGGTTTTAAAAGAAACTGTTAGAGAGGAAGGGAACACAGCTATTATATATAATAAAAATAAACAAATGGAAGAAGGGGGAAGTTGATTGTAATTAATATAAACCAGAAGCTAGGCATTGTAGAAAATTGATAAGGGAAGCAAGGAGATGCCTATAACCAGCAGAGTTAAGGACAATAAGGAGTTTGTTCCTCATATATATTGTGTTAAAAGAATTATAACAATAGTATTGGTTCATTACTAGCTGGAAATGGTAGAATTATTAATAATCAGAGCTTAAATTCAGCTAGCAGTCAGTGCTGTCCGGAGAGGAGCTCTGGTAAATATTTTCAAACCCCCTGGAGTTTTTATAACATGTTGAGGGATGTGTGTGTGTGTGTGTGGGGGGGCTCTGAGAAATAAAAGAATTTAAGACCCGTCGATGATAATGTATAAAAGATAGATGTGTTCAATAAATATTTCTGTTCGGTATTTGGGGGAACACAGATGATGTCATATCATGTGATAACACTCTTGGATGACTTGCATCCAAGAGTTTTAAAAGAGTGGATTGACAAACTGGACTATTAATGTTGATTTTCAATAAGTCAATGGCGAAGTTCTAGGTGACTGGCAGAAAACTAATATATCAATTTTTAAAAAGGGTAAATGGGATTACCTGGGTAATTATAGGTCTGTTAGTCTGACTTTGATTTGGGCAAGGTAATGGAGTGGCTAATTTGGGACTTGATTAATAAAGAATTCAAGGAGGGTTACATAATTAATGCCAATTAACATGCGTTTATGGAAAATAGATTCTGTCAAACTAATTTGATATTTTTTTATATTACATGCTTGGTTGCTAAAGGCAATAGTGATGTTGTAATAGACATTTGTAAGGCATTTGACTTGTTACTGCACAACATTTTGATTAAAACAAGGTTATAAAATCAGCATGGCACAAATTAAATAGATTAAAAGATGGCTAACTGATAGGTCTCAAAGTATTTCTAAACAGGTAATCATCATTGAGTGGGTGTGTTTCTAGTGGGGTCCCACAGGGATCAGTTCCTGGCCCTATGCTATTTCATTATTTTATTGATGAACTGGAAGAAAATATAAAATCATCACTGATATAAGTTGTAGATGAGATTAAAAATTGGGGGACTGGTAAATAATGAAGAGGATAGGCCACTGATGCAGAGTGGTCTGGATTGCTTGGTAAGCCGGTCTTAAGTAAACAATATGAATTTTAGTATGGCTAAAACATCCAGGAACAGAGAAAGCAGGACAAACTTAGAGGATGGGGGACTCTATCCTGGGAAGCAATGACTGAGAAAGATTTTGGGGATCATAGTGGATGATCAGCTGAACATAAGCTCCCAGTGCGGCTCAGCAGACAAACGGGCTAATGTGATTCTTGGATGTGTTAACACAGGAAACTCAAGTAGGAGCAGAGACGTTATTTTACCTCTGTATTTGGCCCTTATGTAGCCAGTGCTATGATACAGTGACCAGATCTAGTGCACATATTTCTGACCAAAGGTGTTGGTGGATTCTCTGTCACAAGCAATTTTTAAAGCAAGACTGGGTGTTTTTCTAAAAGAATGCTGTGGGAATTATTTTGGGAAAGTTGTGTTATACAGATCAGACTAGATGATAACACAGCCCTTCTGGCATTGGAATCTATGAAAAGATCCTTTGCTCTTATCTTGTAGGCATTTGCATTCTCATGCCTATCATCCTGGCAATCTTTACTACTCACATTCCTGCAGCTCAGTGGGTGGGATGTGGTAACTAATGGTATTCTCAAAAAAAAAACCCAAAACAAACAAGGAGTCCTTGTGGCACCTTAGAGACTAACACATTTATTTGGGCATAAGCTTTCGTGGGCTAGACCCACTTCATCAGATGCATGAAGTGAAAAATACAGGAGCAGGTATAAATACATGAAAGGATGGGGGTTGCTTTACCAAGTGTGAGGTCAGTCTAAGGCAGGGGTTGGCAACCTTTCAGAAGTGGTGTGCCGAGTCTTCATTCACTCTAATTTAAGATTTTGCGTGCCAGTAATACATTTTAATGTTTTTAGAAGGTCTCTATAAGTCTGTATTATACAACTAAACTATTTTGTATGTAAAGTAAATAAGGTTTTTAAAATGTTTAAGAAGCTTCATTTAAAATTAAATTAAAATGCAGAGCCCCCCCAGACCGGTGGCCAGGACCCGGGCAGTGTGAGTGCCACTGAAAATCAACTCGCGTGCCACAGGTTGCCTACCCCTGGTCTAAGGAGATAAATCAATTAACAGCAGGATACCAAGGGTGGAAAAATAACTTTTGAAGTGGTAAGAGAATGGCCCATTACAGACAGTTGACGAGAAGGTGTGAGTAGCAGTAGGGAGAAATTAGTAATGGGGAAATTAAGTTTAGGTTTTGTATTCTGTTCAGGTTCTTATACTAGTTTAATCACCATAGTATATGAAGGAGATACTATACAAGAAAAAAGAAGACAGCTTCTGTTTAATGTCTCTTTATCTGTTACTGTTTCATAACCCACTACTCTATGCAGTACAATTAAAAATAATATTCTTGCTAATCACCCTTTCTTGAATAGAAAACACTTTTACACTGTCTACTTTTATGAAAGTTTATGAAATAAAAAATTCACATGAAAATAAAATTTAAGCAAAGATGGCATTCATGTGACTACTGTGGGCAGCAACTTTTCTGATGTATAGTTAAATCTGTGATAAAGGTGGTATGGGAATCTAAGATTATAAAAATATCCTACTTAATTAAAATGTTTACAATAATTTCAATATTTATCTTTTAAGGTAAAGAGTAATACAGAACCAAGGAAACTACCTTATGATCTCTTACATTGCCACCAATGTCAATGTCACCAATATTACATGACCAAGGTAGTGGGATCAGAAATGCCAGTTTTCAGAAAACTGCCCAGAGCAATACAAGTGCAGTTTAACACTTAATAATGCGGCTCTGTGAATATGAAGCAGAGGGCTTGTCCTTGGTTGTGTGTATTTTTTGTTAAGTACAGCTCCAGTAAACAATATAACATTTAATTTAGATCTGTTTTAGTGACAGACTAATTACATGTGACATTATTCCATCGCAGTGTCTTGCACTCTGGTTCTGGCTCTCTGATTTGCATATTAATAGAATTATTTCTCAGTAGCCATACAGTATCCAAATCTCAGTGCTCTAGCTAATGATGATTGTTATTCAGTGTGTAAGCATTACATAATCACTGAGGGTTTGATTGTGGTATTCTTACTCTTGAATACTTTGCCACTAGTGTCCCAGTGCAATTGGAACTAGCCAAACGGTAAGGTATTAAGCATTGTGAGTAAAAGGTATCAAACTGTCCCTGGATGCTTGTTTTAACTGTACTGCAACTGATTTACTCAATTTAGCAACTACAATTCCTCTTTTCTGATTGGCTTATGTACTAAACTTTTTCATTTTTTTACCAGCAGCAAAACTGCTGTCTTAGCTTCTCTCTCCTGTGAAAAGGGGCAGAAAAACTTCAAATGTGCCCTTCTTTCTTATAACCTTTGAAGGGACAACTTAAACCCAAGTTGCCTTCTTTTTTTTTTAATTAGACATTAAAGGTGCTATCTATCCCCATTAGTTGCACTACAACATGAGAGCTAGTACTGTTGGATAAAACATTTTGGTGCAGTACTTATCAAAAGTTTTAAAAATAAAAACATTTTTGAATGTGGTAGAGGAAGATATTCTAGTACTATGTCCTTGTTTTCTAGAACTAGTTAGGACAGTCATTAGAACTGTCAGTTTCCCACTCTTTTAATAGATTTGTGCATGGCTGCTTTTAACTTCCTAACAAATGGTCTGATTTGGGAACTGAAAGTGCACCTACTGGAAGTTTCTCCCACCTACTGCTGGCACTGGCAGAATTAGTAATTAAACCCTTCAGCCAACTAATGATAAATACTCCTACTTCCTATTTGTTAGGACTCAACCCTCTTGTTCCTCACCCTTGACAAATTCCTGAAGAGCTCTGTGTAGCTCGAAAGCTTGTCTCTTTCATTGGACCAACTGTTGGTCCAATTAAAAAAAAAAAATTATTACCTTACCCACCTTGTGTCTGTCATATAATGGAACCAATACAGCAAATTAACCACTGCCATCCATTAGCTATCAAGTACAGAAAATAAGGTTGCAAACACCAATTTAAAAATGCTGCCCTCTTATTTACAAGATCACAAGTGAGAACAGGCATTTGCATGGCACTTTTGTAGCTGGTGTTGCAAGGTATTTATGTGCCACATATGCTAAGCATTTGTATGCCCCTTCATGCTTCAGTCACCACTCCAGAGGACATTCTTTCATGCTGATGACACTTGTTTAATTAACACATTATTTTTTAAGTTGTGACTGAGTTCCTTGGGGGAGATTTGTATGTCCCCCACTCTATTTTATCCACATTCTGCCATATATTTCATGTTATAGGAGTCTCAGATGATGATCCACCATATGTTCATTTTAAAAACACTTTCACTGCAGATTTGACAAAACGCAAAGAAGGTACCAATGTGAGATTTCTACAGCACCAAGGTTTAAGAATCTGAAGTGCCTTCCAAAATCTGAGAGGGATGAGGTGTGAAGAATGCCTTCAGAAGTCTTAAGAGCAACACTCTAATGTGGAAACTACAGAACCCGAACCACCAAAAAAGAAAATCAACCTTCTGCTGGTGGCATCTGACTCAGATAATGAAAATGAACATGCATTGGTCCACACTGCTTTGGATTGTTATCGAACAGAACCCGTCATCAGCATAAACGCATGTCCCCTGGAATGGTGGTTGAAGCATGAAGGGAGATATTTACATGCCAGATGTGCTAAAGATTAGTATCTTGCAACGCTGGCTACAACAGTACCATTAGAATGCCTGTTCTAGCTTTCAGGTGATGTAAACTAGAAGCCGGCACCATTATCTCCTGTAAATGTAAACAAACTTGTTTGTCTTAGCGATTGGCTGAACAATTAGGACTGAGTGGACTTGTGGGCTCTAAAACTTTAGTTTTATTTTTGAATGCAGTTTTATTTGTACATAATTCTACATTTGTAAGTTCAACTTTCATGATAAAGAGATTTCCCTACAGTGCTTGTATTGGGTGAATTGAAAAATGTTTTTTTTACAGTGCAAATTATAATAAAGTGAGTACTGTACACTTGTGTTGTAATTCAAATCAATATTTGAAAATGTAAAAAACACATCAAAAAATGTAACAAACAACAGAATACTATTTAAACAGTTTGATTAATTTTTTAATCGCTTGACAGCCCCAGTTTTGGCACATGCCTACACAGGTAGAATCATACATTAAAAACAAATCTTTAGAACTGGAAATAACCTATTTTAAACAGAAGTACAAAAAAAATGTACAAAATAGTTGTGTGGTCCTATACAATGCAATATTAGAAAATGTCTAAAATAAGTTTACAAGATATTTAAAGTTTGACTAGTCCCTTTATAGGTGGATTCCAGCAAAATTTAATGCTGTATTCTAACAATATGAGTATTATTCCACTCCTCATAGGATTTTTTCTGAACAAGCAAAATTAAGGTGTTTGAGCAAGTATATACAGTAGACAGCTTCAAACAGAGTAAAAAGACTACTGTACAGTATACATGAGCTTAATAAAAGTACACAAAGGCCAGCAGTAAAATACTGAAGAACTTCATTACAATGTTGATTATAAAGGATATGGTATATTAGGTTTATTACTACTAAAGTCAGTTTTACTCAGACACCATACATATAGAAAAAAAATTAGTCACCAAGGCCAGCTGCCACTCTGTCAAATTGCATAATTGAAAACTTATTAAAAGCATCTTCAAAATGAGTTATTCAGTCTAAACTTTGCAAGATGTAAGATTGCTATTAATATAGTCTCCAAGGCTGCTTTACAGGTATTCTGGAAAGAAAGAAGAATTTTGTGGCAAGTTCTCAGCTACCATAAGTCTTTCTTTATGAATCAGAGTAATTACCAGGGTGCTTCCAGTGTCTATGGCAATGTGGATTCTCACCAATATCTGGAAGTGTGTACAAAATACTGTGAAATTTAGTCTTCCACCAAGTCATCAAGAATGTCAGTCATTTTAACCTCAGGAGCCATGTGTACTGTATGCATCTGTTTCTCAAGAAGTTCTTCCATGATCAATTATTCAATGGGGGAGACAATGTATGGCTCAACCATTAACAGTGGCTGATTTTTAAAAGTTTTGAAAGTCATGACCCATCTGACACTTTAAATACTACCAGTAAAATGCACATGATAAATGAAGACATCACACAAAAAAATCTCAAACTATGAGAGATAAAGTGAATGTACAGCCTTGTTTTGTGTTAAAGCCTCCTTTGGAAAGAGATTCATTACTACTGATGGGTTTTATACCGAATTTTTTTTTTAACCTCTAAAAGAATGGCAGTAAGTGGAAAACATTTTAAGTAACAAAACATACTGTGATTTAAGTAACAGTACTGAAGTTTAAGATTTTTACTAACTGATTTAGTGTGCCAGAAGATGATAGTGTACTTGCTTCAAGGCATAACTTATAGTCTCAGATTTCAATCATCTCCAAGTGAGATAGCAGCATACCCAGACCACTTTAAAAAAGTACAAGTATAGCAACATTGGACTCATTTAGCACCTCCCGTAGGAGGCTCTGAAAGGGCTTTACAAACATCAATGAAGCCTCAACACTCCTGAGAGATAGATTAAATGTTTTTCCCCCATTTTACATATTTTTGGAAATAGATGCAGAGAGAGGTTAAACAGCATGTGACTGAGGTGGCAACAGAATTTAGATCTTCTGATTCCCTGTCCTCTACCTTAATCGCAAGCTTCTATTTTTTTCGCCCAAAAAATTTCTAGATCAACAGTTAGAAAACAATCTTGGATACTATACCCAGCTTCTAGATTCACAGCAGCCTTGTCAGTCCTCAAGTCCTCACTGGCCTCAGAAACGTGTTTAAAAATACATTTAAACATAGATCAAAACAGATTGTAGCAAAACTAGTTTATAACTCTGCTAGGCTTACTTGTGTGGATAGGGATCAAGGAATAGTTTTAAACATTTTTTAATGAAGATTCTTTGGCTTAACATAGTTTGGCCAGTGTTGTAAGAAAGTTCAGGAGAAGTTGCAGCAAAAAGGTGTTTAAACATGATTCCACAGCCAGTGATAACAGAGCCTAACTTGGATGTTTATTGGAACACTGTGATAACAGTTTCTTAACCAACAATTTGAGACCTATTCTCACATTGCCAAGTCTTCAGGAGAACCATGCTAATCACCTCACCATCTGGGTTTAGGCAAAGCAAGTGAAGTAGCAATCATAGAAGAATTCTGTACTGAGGCCTTGGCTACACTCAGGAATTCATAGCGCTGTGAAGCGCGAGTGTAGTCGCGCTGCCAGCGCTGTAAGTACTCCACCTCTCCGAGGGGAGTAGCTTGCAGCGCTGCGAGTGAGCGCGCAGTGTTGCAGGCTCTGATCACACTGGCGCTTTACAGCACTGCACTCGGGGAGGGGGGACCGTTTTCACACCCCTGAGCGCAGCAAGTTGCAGCGCTGTACAGCGCCAGTGTAGCCAAGGCCTCAGTGTGTGTTGCAGTGGTAAGCAAACAGACTTGGTGTTATGGAAAGAGGAAAAGAGGAGCTACACAATACCCACTGACTACTCTGCTTCCCATGGAGATGCCCATTTCAAAAGAAACAGAATGATGTTGGGGGATGGAAGAGTAAAGAATAGAGCAGAATCCCTTCCTGGTATCCTAGACACAAACAAGGAACAGCTGCCTCACTCCTCCCTTCTCAAACTTCTCACTCCTGCAATGCATTGATGTGCATTTGCATTCTCAGTTGAAAGTCTTATGATTTTTATACCAATTTCATGAATTTTGTTGGTCTTCCTTCTGATTCTTGAACTCTTGGGGTTCAACATACTCTCACAGGAGGATTTGTTAAAGATGGCTGTGGTGTCAGACTGCAGTTAAACCCATCTATTGAATCTGAAAAATAGTAAGAAGAGCATGGTTTACAACAGGCCTACTAGGAAATAAACAAAATAGTAATGCCCACCACCAAAGCATGAGCAAGAAGTGGTTTAGTTACAAGTTTGAAGAGTAAAGAAGCGGAGTGCTCTAGAGTCTAGAGTACCAAAAAGGAGATTAAGGGAGATTTTCAGAGGCACACAGGGCAGCTAGATACCCAACTCCCACTGAAAGTTAAAAGGAAGGGAAAATTTTTCCCTTCTTGGGATAAAGAGCCTTTGCTGGACAATTAGCAGTATTTCACATATTTAAAGGCTCATCTCCTCTATAAAGAAAGGTTGCTTACCAGTAATTGTTCAAGAGTTGCCTCTGTGTATTCACAACTTGTGGGATATGGCACCACTGAATTGCTGAGCTGCACAACTGCCTTGAAAAGCCACATCTGTTGGGGATTCCATGAGTGTTCCTGTGAGATGGTGATGCCATCACCCTACTCTACATACAAGAGTGTACAGCTTTTCAAGGTAGTTCAGTGCCAGATCCCACAAGTGGGAATATCCAGAGGTCCTCAAAGAAAACACACAAGTTTGACAATGGTTATTAAGCTCTGTTGCATCTCAGCCCACATTCTAATAGACCAAGCTGAACTGTGGCTATATCTGGGCCATGTTCTAGCCAGATTCAAAAAGTGTTCGAGGGAATTAGGCAAAATTCTCTAGATAATATAATTTTAGCCTGATTAGAATATGGTTCAGCACAATGTTCACAGGCCAAGCTCAAAAATGTGTTAGAAAAGACAAGTCAATATGCTAATGAATTTAATTACAACTGTTAAAACTGTTTCTCTGTCATAGATGGGGCCTTTGACTTTAGCACAGTTTAGGGGTATGGTTAAATTCCCATGTACGCCACAAAATGGAATGTTTTAACTGTGCTGTGGGGATAATACAGAGGAGACTTTAGGCCCTGTTCACTTTTCAGTTGTAACCAAGCTCAGGACACATTTACAACAAGGTTAGAAGGTTTAGCATAGTTGGGATGTAACCAAGGCTAGAGCACTGGACAATCCAGGAAGATGGGGGCCTAGTTTTATTTGTGCATTATGAGCAGGAGCATTAGTTTGTCACAGTGTTAGTTACAAATTGGCAAAAAAGTGGAGCTGCTTCTCTCCCATCTCTTCTTCCTTATTCTCCTGTTGGTTTTGGAGAAATATTATAACCACTGTAGAGTTAAAGAGCTTATTTTTAAAGAAAAGTGGGGGAGGCTGAGAAGAGTATAAAGAAGGAGGAGAGAACAGGAGGGAAAGATGAAATTGGGAAAAGTAGTAAAGAACAGATGAGAGGAAAATAAGGTACAAGAAAAAAAGAAAAGGTGGAGAGGAGATAAAGGAAGCAAGAGGAGAGTATTCTTAAGTATCATGTTTAAAAATCTTAATCATAATAACCTACAAAAAAAAAAAACAACCAAAAAACAAAACAACAAAAAACAGGAAAGCACCATCAAAGCTCATGGACAGCTCCAGTTGCTGTAAGGCTTGGTCTACACTACCCCCCCTAATTCGAACTAAGGTACGCAACTTCAGCTACGTGAATAACGTAGCTGAAGTTCGAAGTACCTTATTTCGAATTAGTTCAAACTTACCTTGGTCCACACTCGGCAGGCAGGCTCCCCCGTCGACTCCGCGGTACTCCTCTCGGCGAGCTGGAGTACCGCAGTCGACGGCGAGCACTTCCGGGTTCGACTTATCGCGTCCAGACTAGACGCGATAAGTCGAACCCAGAAGTTCGATTTCCAGCCGTCGAACTTGCCGGTAAGTGTAGCCAAGGCCTAATTAACAACAACAAAAAAGTTTTATTTCAGCTGTCTACAGCTGACATTGTGGGTTGCATATGTATGTGTGCACAAGTCATGCCATCATGTAAAAAAGCAAGACATTTTTTAAAAAATTGCAGAGGAGACAAAGAACCTGCCAATAGCATGGACAATTAACTATTATATGCACACAACTTGGGTGAACATTTTTACCAATTTAGTCTTATAGCAATGAATTTTTTTTTACAAACTAGTTGACAATTGGTTATGAGGCATTTGGTTATTGGATTTAGATAATTATTTATGCAACACCAAAAAAAATGTTCAAATTCCTTTACAGCCCAAATAAATCATGACATGATTTCCCCCCTCCCCGCCAAATAACTTGCACTCTAATTCTGGCTGTGATACAAGTGATTTTAATGATATGTGCATGGGTTAAAGCAGGAAAAGTGTTGAATAAATATTCTCTGAGCTTGGTTTTTCAAAGCCCCGTGTTGTATTTGACAAAATCATTCTCTATGTCATAAAGATATGCTAAATGAAGATGGTTTTACATTGCTCACTGCATAGCTTCACCTATAACTGAAGGTACACACTAATTATTGAAATGATGTAGGAGACATTTAAAATTGCTGGCTTAAAAAAATGGAATTTCAGAAACCCAGAATGTGTTTCAGGGGACATTTCTGAATTTTGTATAATCCTGATTTTAGATAATCAGAGTTCAAATAATTGGAGTTGAGTTATAGTACATTAAAAAGCAGTAACAGTAGGTTTTTTTCTTGTATGATATCAACCTACCTCTTGAGGTGAATTTTCTGTCTGAAAAACTGTTCAAACGGACATAAGGTTCACTCATTTTTTCTAGAAACATAGTGCTTATTTCTTTCTTTTCTGGAGTGGTATTGGACAAATTCAAAACTTTCCCAGTCATTGCAACTGTGTTTTTGCTGATCCCAAACCAATAGAAGAAATCAAACAGGGCATCAGATTTGAACTCATAGGAAAAGCTCAAGTCTTCTCCGGTAACTAAATGGCTTCCTGGAGGGAAAAATTCTTGACAACTTCTTGGAAATCAAACTGGGGGGAAAAAAATTATATATAGTTAAATGTTTAAATCATGTAAGGCATGATCTCTGCCTCAAAGAGCTTACAACTTATACTTTAGATGTGACATCCTATTTAAAAAACAAAAAACAAAACCAAAAAACTTACCCATAGAATTTGAATCTGCAGTTGCAGACATGGAGACCTGCAGCATTCTAATCCCCATACTACACAGCTGTCTATCACTAGCATCACTGCTTTGACATTTGACTCACTTTCCCCCTCCTTTCCTTGTGATTGGGGGGGGGGGAGAAAAGAGTGAGAAGTTTCAAAGCAGTGATCCTAGTGATACTAGCAGGTGCAGTGATGCTTTCAAATAAACTTTATATAATGGGCAAGGGACTTCAATGAAGAGATGTTTGAATACTAAACTCCTATGATTATAGTTCCTTTTTCCCCTCCAGAGATGGCCTATACCTGTATTGTCATAATTTCCTCATCCTTAAAATGTTAACCTGACAAACTACAATTGTCCTAGATTTTTTGTGCTATGAAGAAGAGACTGAAAGGTGAAAACTACATTAGCCTGACAAGGGTCTAGTCTTACAGAAGCAAAAAAATTCAAGTTAAAGCTCAAATTCCATGCTCACAGCTATATCATGGTCTTCTCAGTAAAAAATGTGCTGAAACTACACATTTTGGCAGACTTCTGTATAACATGAAGATTGCCTATTACCAACCAGATTTTACCTTTTCATAAATATGTACTTCACGTTGCAGATGGCCATGGGAGAGATTTTCAGCTCTGTACGTCAGAAACACATGATTAATTAGCTAATTGCTAATAAAATAGCTAATCCTATTTTGGGGGATAGATTATTTCCTAGTGCCTCATTCTGGCTTTACAGCACAAAATATACCAGGTACTTCTTAGAAATTCTCTTACCTGAAAAAAGAAGAACAGGAGACTAACACGGCTGCTACTCTGAAATCTTACCTGAAAGGATATTAATGGTCTTCCTACCAAAGGACAGCATTATCAAAAGTATATTTGAGTGTAAACCTAATTATCGGAGCCTACATTTTCTGAATTGCATATACAGAAGTGTGCATGAAAAACTTGCACGTGCAATTACAGTGATTGTACATGCATCTGCAAAATGACATGCACAAATAGCTGTTAGACATCTAAATAGTCACGTGTACACATAATTTATTCATGCACGCAGAGTACATATTTCTGAAATTCTAGGAATAATGTCTAAGGCCAGCCTACATTAGAAACTTTTACCAGTATAGCAAAGTTGGTTGGGTATGGGATTTTTTTGTGACACTTCTACAGTAGGGCTTTTGCCAGTATAGACACAATTAGATCAGCACAAAAGTGTTCTGCCAATATAGGTTATTTAGTGTGCCAAACCAGTCTAAGCTGCACTGGCAAAAGCATTTTTTGCCGATATCAACTGCATCTATAATAGAGAAGTTTGCCAGTATAACTATAGCAACAAATCTTTTTTTTAATGTAAACCTGGCATAAGTATCTGATATGAATGACCTAGCATCACACATTTTGTATACACAATTTGCTTTGTGAAGTGCTGCTCACACATGATGGTATAAAACACTTAGTAGAACACTATGCCAATGTTTTCATCCCAGAGGAAATTTTTAAAAGATATATGTTTTTCAGTTCATTCATCATTAGATATGCTTTTTTCCCCCCGTTTGAAATTTCAGAATGTTGGTCTGAACAAAATGAGTAATGATTTCCTTTACAGAATGTTAAGCAATACTAGAGTAACACTCAACAAGTCACAGATGAAAATGCTACAGTCAGGTTTTAATGTAATTCATTTATTGCTTTATGTCGGGTCGCTCTCTAAGTGAATATTATATAACTAAACTATTGTTGTATGTAAAGTAAACAAGGTTTTCAAAATGTTTAAGAAGCTTCATTTAAAATTAAATTAAAATGCTGATCTTACGCCGCCAGCCTCCTCAGCCCGCTGGGTGGGGAGTTCAGGGCAGAGGGCTGGGTGTTGGGGGGGGACTCGAGATCAGGGCAGAAGGCTGGGTGTGGGGGGGTTCAGGGCAGAGGGCTGGGTGTGGGGGGGACTCGAGGTCTGGCAAAGGGCTGGGGTGTGTGTGGAGGTGCAGGGGCACAAGGCTGGGTGGGGGGGGGTTCAGGCAGAGGCCTGGGTGTGGAGGGGGACTCGAGGTCAGGGCAGAGGGCTGGGGTGGGGTGGGGGGGGTCAGGGCAGAGGGCTGGGTGTTGGGGGGGACTCGAGGTCAGGGCAGAGGGCTGCGGGGTGTGGAGGTGCAGGGCAGAAGGCTGGGTGTTGGGGGCAACTCGAGGTCAGGGCAGAGGGCTAGGGGGCGTGTGGGGGGGGTGCAGGGCAGAGGGATGGAGCTGTGGGCCTGCAGGGCAGAGGGATGGGTGTGTGTTGGGGTGGGGAGGTGCAAGACAGAAGGCTGGGGTGCTCGGCTCGTGGGGGTGCTCCCTGCCCCCTGCCCTGAGCAGCTCATGGCAGGGGGCTGGGAGGGATATGACCTGTTCCACCCCCTTCCCCCAGGCCCGTCCCTACCTCTCTCTGCCTGCTCTACGGAGCCGCCAGCACGCTGCGCTCGGCTCTGCTCCTCTGGGAGGAGGAGGGGCCGGAATGCACCACGTTGTGCGAAGAAGCAGGGGAGGGGGAAGCTTGGCTGCTGCAGGACCAAGCTTCTGCCTCCTGCCCCTAGGGTGACCAGACAGCAAGTGTGAAAAATCGGGACGGGGATGGGGGGTAATAGGAGCCTATATAAGAAAAAGACCCAAAAATCGGGACTGTCCCTATAAAATCGGGACATCTGGTCACCCTACCTGCCCCCGCAGGGGAGAGCGGTGGGTGGGGAGGCTGCGGGGGGCTGGGACCCCCCCCACCACTCTCCCCTGCAGGGGCAGGAGACAGAAGCTTGATCCTGCAGCAGCCAAGCTTCCTCCTCCCCCTTCTTCCCACAGCGTGGTGCATTCCGGCCCCTCTGCCCCTCCTCCTCCTCTCAGTGGGCAGCAGTGTGCCACTCAGAATCGGCTCGCGTGCCGTGTCTGGCATGCATGCTGTAGGTTGCCGACCCCTGCTTTATGTCCCCTAAGTCCTCTGGAGAATGTTGCAATCCACATAATACCCCCTATAATAATTCTGGCATCTCTGATTTATCTTGCAGATATGAGAAACATGTAACCTGATATACAGTTAGATAGGCCCAGATCCTCAAAAGAATTTAGACACTTAACTTCCTTTATTAGCAATTAGCTAACTGATCATGTGTTTCTGAAGTGCAGATCTGAAAATCTCTCCCATGGCCATCTGCAAAGTGAAGTACATTTAAATAAAAGGATATTAGGCATTTACATACCTTAGGATCTGGGCTTTAATGACTACACATCTGGAGGTGAAGGGCATAAATGATTCCAACTAAAGTTGACATGTAATTTACACAAAATGTATTCCTTTGAGTCAGCTTTTTCTGTTACACTGTAATGGACTAGTGCTACTTTATGCTTCCACCCACTTTTAGCCAGACCGTATTCCTTTTTTGGGATGGAGAGGGCCTGGTGGGGATGGAAATCCACGCTTTGCAGGAGAACATCATGTAGCTGAAATTCAGTACTAAACTGAGTAGGCTATCTAAATGTTCACATATTGTTTGCAGTGTTGTTGTAGCCGTGTTGGTCCCAGATATTGGAGAGACAAGATGGGTGAGGTAATATCTTTTATTGGACTAACTTCTGTTGATGAAAGAGACAAGCTTCTGAGCTACACAAAGCTGTTCCTCTGTGTTTGGGAAAGGTACTCGAGAGTCACAGCTAAATACAAGGTGGAACAGATGGTTTAGCATAAGTTGTTAACACAAGATGTAAGAACCCATTCAAGGTAAAATGACCAGTTAGCATCTCTGCAGTCATAGCACAAGAAAGGGGAGGTTAGTGGGTTACAGACTGTCACAATCAACGGTAATCAGATACTGGATTTATAGTTTATTACAACAATCTGTAACCCACTAACTATGCCTTTCTTGTCCTATGACTGCAGAGGTCATAACTGGCCATTTCATCTTGAATGGTCTCTTACAATGCATGTTATGTACCGCACTAAAATAGATTGGGTATAATGTTATAGTTCACAGTATTTTATAAGTTAGAATTCATTCCTGCAAATAAAGCTGTTACCCTTTTGGGCACTCTCACAAGAGCAACAATATTTTATGTCCTCTGCTCAACAGGATGCATTGAATGCTTTAAGTTTAATCAGATTAAAAACAAATGAGGGCAAAATTGGACCCTTACTTGCTAGCAATGTAAAAAAAACCAAAAAAACAAACAAACAAAAAAAACAAAAAAAACCCCACAAATCTGAAACACAGAATTTTGAGTTTGGCAACTAAAGAACATCTCAGTTCACTGCTAAGGACAAAGCAGGTGCCTAAACTTTGAACCCATATTGGGTTTTTTTATTATTATTTTAATATATGTTGTATAGTTTATATTTAAAGAGAATAGGCTATACCAAAACATGCATTATAAATCTGTTTATTTGCAAGTTTCCTCCAGAAACCACTTCTGTTTGTGCCTCACACAAGCCAAAAGGAAAGTTAATGTTCAGCACAAACAGCCTTGAGTATCTTATTAACAGCACATATCCAGGACTCACCCGCAGTTTGTAACTTTCTCCGAACACTGAGGATAATTACTGTGTTCATACCATGCTCTATCTGTCTTCTCATCTTAGGATGTCGTGTGTTCACGATAAGTGCATATGTTTTTTCTGAAACTGATACAGTTAAAATGTTACTAATTCCTACATCTGACATCAGCAATATTCATTCACATGCATTAAAGTCTTTAGATCAGTGGCTCTCAACCTTTCCAGCCTATTGTACCCCTTTCAAGAGTCTGATTTGTCTGCATACCCCAAGTTTCACCTCACTTAAAAGCTACTTGCTTATAAAATCAGACAAAATACTAAAGTGTCACGGCCACACTATTACTGAAAAGTTGGTTACTTTCTAATCTTTACCATATAATTATAAAATAAATCAATTAGAATATAAATACTCTACTTACATTTCAATGTATAGTATACAGAGCAGTATAAACAAGTCATTGTATGAAATTTTAGTTTGTACTGACTTCGCTAGTACTTATTACGTAGCCTGTTATAAAACTAGGCAAATATTTAAATGAGTTTATGTACCCCCTGGAAGATCTCTACATACCCCTATGAGGTTCTTACCCACGAAAGCTTATGCTCCCAATACTTCTGTTAGTCTTAAAGGTGCCACAGGACCCTCTGTTACTTCCTAGGAGTATGTATATCCCTGGTTGAGACCACTGCTTTAGACCATTCTCTACCCATATCCCAAATATTATTGGCTGAATTTTCATCTAATAAAAAAGTTCAGGCAGGCCTTGTGCAAAATC
>NW_027052711.1:337765-350265 GCF_011386835.1 Chrysemys picta bellii
CAGAACCAAAAGCTAATTAGTCAGGAATAGACTCTGTGAGCAATATCTACCTTTTATTCTTAATCATTTGAAGAATTTGCATCCAGTAATCTCTTGGCATCATCACAGTCAAAGAGCTCATTAATATATTTATAAATCTTAATTTTTGCTGGATATAAAATTGCTACTCCAGCATTAATCTTAATAAATTCAGATTTCTGAACCACAAACTTTTGATGTACTGACATACATGCATTCTGGTATGAAAGCTAAGTCGTCATATTTTCATTACCATCAGTTGCTTTTTTGTTTGGCTACTTCCAATGTAGCTTCTCAGTCAAATGTAGAACTAAAAGAAACAATGGAAATCTTGCTTCTGTCACTTTCCAGAGTATGCTCTTTGCTTGTCATGCTCATTATGAAGTTCTTCCCATTAAGTTAGAATTCCAAAAACTTCACTCAAATTAATTTAATCCCTATAAAAGTGCTCTCTTGAGAATTCTGTAGACTGTAATCCTCTATTTATAGAACAGAAATGGCACAGGTGACAACTGTGCCAAGCTTCACCATACAACCCTGTGTGCTCACCAGTAAAAACTTGAATTACCTGGCAGTTTTGGACGACATTCCTGTACTTAAAATGACATACTGTAAATACTGTTCTATCAATTGATAATAAGCAACCACTATCTGTCTGTGACCCCTGAAAGAACTTACTCTTTAGAGAAAATTCCTCAAGTGGCTTTTCTTTTAACATTGTGGATGAGGGCTAACTCAAGGTCAGAGAAGAGGCTACAAAGACCAATATTGCTCCCATTATGGAGGGCACCTGAGGGTATGTCTCATTGTAGCTGAGAGGGGTGATTCCCAGTGCAGGTAGACAGATTTGTGCCAGCTCACCTCAAGTTAGCATGGTTGGGCGGCTAGCTTGAGCTGCTGCCAGTGCTGCAATGTCCACACTGCTATTTTTAGCGTGCTAGTTTAAGGTGAGCAAGCTAGAGTGAGTCTGTCTACTTGCACCGGAAATCCCCCTCCCAGCTGTAGTGTAGAATATCTGAGAGAGTTAGAGGATGGCTTATTGGTAGGCTGAGAGGACACGTCCAGGATAGAAGCATTATGGATTACAAATGAAATCCAACTTCTGTTTTGTTTATGTTCATGTGCAAGGCCTGTCTTTCTCCTTGGCTTATGAAATGTGTTGGGTATGCTAGGTGTTGGACTGTGGGGATTTTGTGTGTGGTTGATTAATTTGTTATATTTATGTTGAGGCTGTGTATTTGAGTTGATCTGGGGGAATTGTTGGGTCTGCTTATTTTAGTGTATTTTTAAAAAAACAGTTAAGGATGCCCAGAGAATTAGATGACTGCTCTTTTTATTATGTTTATAGATCAAACTAACAAATCAAATGCATAATGTTAGTGTTAATTTTAATTTTTAAAAAGAACAACCAACTGATATCAGGTTTTGCCCTGTTTGTTTTTACAAATTATTTTGAGTCTGAGGGCTGTATGTCCAGAAAGGGTAAGTGTCTCCTCCAGATGCTCTCTGACAGCTGTGTCGGAGAGCAAGGTTATGTGTGCATCATACGTCTGCGTGGAAGGTCTGTCTTCAAAAGTCAGTGGCCTACTCTTCATGGCTATTCTGCCCTTGACTACTTTGCTGACACTGTTACTGAGGGTGACAGTTGTGAAGGTGTGTTTTACAATGTGGATACCTGTTTTCTGGAAACTAGACTGACGCCTTGTCTTGACTACAAAATGAAGTCAAGATAAGTTAGGTTGACGTACAGCCACTGCAGTAATTACTGCAGTGGTTCATGACCACGCTATGCCCCCGCTGTCAGTGTTGTGTGTCCTCACCAGGAGTGCTTCCACTTAACCGTGTGGAGTACTGTGGGGCACTGACAGCTGGAGCAGCCCTGCCCCAGAGTGGCTGGCTTCTGGCTGTGTAAATAACATAGTCTCTACACAGACAATGCGTTGCTCTAACTACATCAAGCTAAGTGCTATGCCTCTCGTGGAGGTGGAGTTATTAGGTTGGTGTAGTGGGCAATTTACATCAGTGGGAGCAATGTTGTAGCGTAGAAACTTACAGAATTAGATTGACGCAAGCTGCCTTAAGTTGACCTAACTCTATAATGTAGGCCAAGCTTTGGACTACCAGCCCAGTTTGCGTCTCATTCTCTCAGACACAGCTTTCATACATGTGTGATTTCCAGGCTTGGTTACTGTAACTCATATGTGGGTATGAAAGGTGGGGTCGGATTGAGGGAGAGATCCCCAACAAATCAACAAAGAATTAGATGGAGATAATGGGAAGGAGAAAAGGGATTTATAGTCAGAGCCCGAGGTTTTTGCACATGCAAAATAACACTAAATACAATTTAAATCAATGTATACAAAGAATTAAAATGAAAAACTTACCCCGCAGTGATAGCTCCTGTGGCTATTGTCCCGTGAGGCTTGGCCTTGCTCCCCACTTCAGGAGTTGGTGAACTCCATACACAAGGTTGCAGTGCTGCTCAGCTTCGGTCTGGCCACCCCTCGCTTTGCAATCCCTCACCTCTCACCCTCAGAGCCTCCCATTCCCCAAGGGGCAGGACCTGACACGTCTCCCTTCCCTCTGTGGATAAAACAAAATTCCCCAAAAATAAAATGAAAAAAGATAAAGAATGTTGGGGGGGGGCTATTTATAGTCAGGAATTAACAGACACAATGGTAGGGGAATTAAAAATAAGGTCACTATTTTACAATAAATAAACAGTACTTGTGTACTTAGTCCGTTCCATCTGAGCATCTCAAAACACTTTATAAACAGTTAAACCTTATTCTATCTCTGTGAAATAGATATTTATCTTGATTTTACTTGTGGGGAAACTGAGGCATTGAAGAGGTGCTATCAGTGAGAAACTGTGCCAACTGGGACTTTTTTCTTTTTAGAACTTTTGTAGGAAGCCCAAGCTGCTATTAAACTTAGGCTAGTCTACACTGGCAACACTAAAGCGTTGCTGCGGCAGCGCTTTAACGTGGCTTGTGTGGTCGCGGCAGAGCGTTCTTTAAAAAAAACACCTCCATGAGGGGCGTAGCTACCAGCGCTGGTGCACTGTCTAGACTGGCATGTTACAGCGCTGAAACTTGTTGCTCTCAGGCGGGTGTTTTTTCACACCTCTGAGTGAGAAAGTTGCAGCACTGTAAATTACCAGTGTAGACAAGCCCCTAGTCTCTATCAGCCAGCTGAGCTCAAGCACATACTCTTTTGAATCAATCTTCAACTTGTTCAGAATCAGTTGAATAAGCTCCCCAGATATTTTTAGAACTTACGTCTTGGTTTCCTCGGTGATGCTGTAATGTCACTACTCTGTTTCTAAGCATGCAACTAAAATTCCATCAAAAATGTGTATGATAACATGAAATTATGGGGATTTATTTGGGGAGCTGCAGCAGCCTTTTTGTATTTCTTTGAACTCTGTGGTGTAACTTGGATTTAGGGGTTTTCTTTAAGAATGTTGTTTATCTCAATATGCAATGTAGTTATAGCTGTGTCAGTCCCAGGATATTAGAGAGACAAGGTGAGTGAGGTAATATATTTCATTGGACCAGCTTCTGTTGGTGAGAGAGACAATTTTTTGAGCTTACATAAAACTCTTCTTCAGGTCTGGGTAAGGTATTTCCAGCATCACAGCACAAGGCAAGGTGGAACAGAGGGTTTAGTTTAAGTAGTTAGCACATATTGTAAGGGAACATTCGAGGTAAAGTGGTCCGTTAACACCTCCACAGTCATAAGACAAGAAGAGGGGTTTAGTGGATTACAGATTTTTGTAATAACTCATAAATTCAGTGTTTCTGTTCAGTCCATGATTTTTAGTGTCTGTCAGAGTACATAAGCTCCCAGGCTCATCTTTTGAAAGTGCGGTATAAGTTTCCTTTGAAGATGAGGACTCATATGTCAGATATAGAGTGATCGCTCTCTGAAAAGTGTTCACCAACCAGTGATGTGGTGTTTTTGTCTTATTTTCCTATGAGAGTTCATTCGAGAGCATAGTGATTGTCTGGTTTCACCCACATAGTTGTTGAGGTAGGCTTCTCACAGATCAAGACACATCAACTGGAGAAGAAGCAGGATATGAGTCAACAGTGTGTCCTTGTTGCCAAGAAGGCTAACGGCACATTGGGCTGCATTAGTAGGAGCATTGCCCGCAGATTGAGGGAAGTGATTATTCCTCTCTATTTAGCTCTGGTGAGGCCACATCTGGAGCATTGCATCCAGTTTTGGGCCCCCCACTACAGAAAGGAGGTGGACAAATTGGAGTCCAGCAGAGGGCAATGAAAATGATTAGGGGGCTGTGGCACATGGTTTATGAGGAGAGGCTGACGAAATTGGGGTTATTTAGTCTGCAGAAGAGAAGAGTGGGGGGCGGGAATTTGATAGCAGCCTTCAATTACCTGAAGGGGGGGTTCCAAAGAGGATGGAGCTAGGCTGTTCTCAGTGGTAACACATGACAGAACAAGGAGCAATGGTCTCAAGTTGCAGTGGAGGAGGTCTAGGTTGGATATTAGGAAAAACTATTTCACTAGGAGGGTAGTGACGCACTGGAATGGGTTACCTAGGGAGGTGGTGGAATCTCCATCCTTAGAGGTTTTTAAGGCCTGGCTTGACAAAGCCCTGGCTGGGATGATTTAGTTGGGGTTGGTCCTGCTTTGAGTAGGGGGTTGGACTAGATGACCTCCTGAGGTCTCTTCCAACCCTAATCTTCTATGATTCTAACTCAAAGCGGCATTAGACCCTGCCAGATCAACAGATTCAAAATCAACAAGGAGTCTGGTGGCACCTTAAAGACTAACAGATTTATTTGGGCATAAGCTTTCGTGGATAAAAACCTCACTTCTTCAGATGCATGGATTCAAAACCTGCACTCCTATCTCATCTGCTGCAATGTTCAACACACCTTTCAAGATCCATGGGTTCTATACATGCCTATCACAACATGTGGTGTACCATATCCAGTGCACTAAATGCCCCTGTGGGTATCACCAACTATGTGGGTGAAATCAGATAATTACTATACCCTCAAATTACACAGGAAAATAAGACAAAAACACCACGTCACTTGTGAGTGAACACTTTTCATGTGCCAGCAATGCCCCTCTGCCATGTACATTGGCCAAACTGGACGGTCTCTATGCAAAAGAATAAATGGACACTGTGATGCTCTGTAGCTCGGGGGAACACCCTACACCCCCATGTTCATCTTTATAAAATGATTGTGTGGTATCCAATGCAAAGTTTGTCATGTTGGGTGTCTTCAGAAGGTTCATAATGCACTGAGCATGGTTGTTAGAGTGATGTTATAGTAATTGTTACAGTAATGTTATAGTAAGGTTATAGGTTATAATTTCATGTATATAGTTATGAGTCTGAAAATGTCTCCTCATGTCTTAAAGCAAGCCCATGCAAAAACTCGCCAAGAGCAGAGAGGCAGTTCACACCTTGTCAGGGCATGGATGGGACAAACCCAACCCAGCCTCACAGGAACAATGGACACTGGCTTAGGCAGCAACAAAAGAATCTGTTAGACCCTCAAGGGAGTCAACCCCTTCCTTTTGGCAGTTTGGGACTCTGATGAGGTAATGCTCACCTGACTCTGAAGCAGGGGAAAGGGGCAAAGCCAAGAGGAAAGAAAGGACATGATAAAAGGGAGAGACATTTTGCCATGCTCTCTCTCTTCCACCTACATCTACAGACACCACTGCCACCAAGCGACTGAAGCGCTGATCAAAGGGGAGAGCCTGACTGAAAAGTAACCAGCCAGCCTGTGGTGAGAAACACCTAAGATTGTAAGGACATTGAAAGTGTTAAGATCAGCTTAGAATGCCTTTTGCTTTTATTTCATTGACCAAATCTGACTTGCTATACTTTGACTTATAATCACTTAAGATCTATCTTTATAGTTAATAAATTTGTTTGTTTATTCTACCTGAAGCAGTGTGTTTTGGTTTGAAGTGTGTCAGAGGCTCCCCTTGGAATAACAAGCCTGGTACATATCAATTTCTTTGTTAAATTGACTAACTTATGTAAGTTTGCAGCGTCCAGTGGGCATAACCGGACACTACAAGACGGAGGTTCCTAGGGTTGTTTCTGGGACCAGAGATATTGGCTAGTGTCATTCGCTTGCAAGTAGCTGGGAGCAGCTTACATGCCAGAGGCTGTGCATGATCAGCCTAGGAATGGGGGTTCTCACAGCAGAGCAGGGTAAGGCTGGCTCCCAGAGGCAAGGATTGTAGAGGCCTAGCAGATCACCGGTCCAGATAACACCAAAGGGGTACATCACAGACACAAATCAGACATCAAGAATTGTAACGTTCAAAAACCAGTAGGAGAGCACTTCAATCTCCCTGGACATTCAATAACAGACTTAAAAGTCGTAATTCTTCAACAAAAAAAAGTCTTCAAAAACAGACTTCAACAAGAAACTGCAGAACTGGAATTAATTTGCAAATTTGACACCATCAAATTAAGCCTGAATAAAGACTGGGAGTGGCTGGGTCACTACAAAAAATATTTTTCCCTCTGTTGATATTCACCCCTTCTTGTCAACTGTTGGGAATGGGTCACTTCCACCCTAATTGAATTGGCCTCGTCAGCACTGACCCCCGACTTGGTAAGGCAACTCCTATCTTGTCATGTGCTGTATATTTATACCTGCTTACCATATTTTCCACTCCATGCACCTGATGAAGTGGATTATATCCCACGAAAGTTTATGCCCAAATAAATTTGTTAGCCTCTAACGTGCCACAAGGACTCCTCATTGTTTTTTCACAGAGCGATCACTATATCTGACCTATCCGTCCTCCTCCTCAAAGGAAATTTACACAACGCTTTCAAAAGACAAGCCTGGGAGCTTAAATTCATTACTCTCATAGACCCTAAAAATCATTCACTGAACAGACACACTTAATTTATGGGTTATTACAACAATCTGTAATCCACTAAACCCCTCTTTTTGTCCTATGACTGCAGAGGTGTTAACGGACCACTTTACTTTGAATGTTCCCTTACAATATGTGCTAACTATTTAAGCTAAACCCTCTGTTCCACCTTGCATTATCCTGTGATGCTGGAAGTACCTTCCCCAGACCTGAAAAGGGGCTCTGTGGCTTGAAAGGTTCTCTCTCTCTCACCAACAGAAATTGGTCCAATAAAAGGTATTACCTCATCCACCTTGTTTATCTCAATAGACATGTGGTAGCTGATCACATATGAATGAGGTGTTCCTGAATTTGCTATGATTTTTCTGTATTTTGTACCTTTTTATATGTTTAGTCACAATTGGTATCCACGAAGGACATTTAAAAAAAAGTAAAATGCTTACAGTAATAACAAATTCCTTTATAATTTGTATAGATTTGTAAGAAATAAGCATTATATAATGCTTTTCAGTAATTCTTTAAATTTGCAAATACCTTGCTTCAGTCATTGTATGACCATGTAGAAAATGTCCTTATTCTATAGCTGTCCCTGAGGGTTGAAAAACTTGTTAGTTTTTTTTTATCCTAGAGTGTGTTAAAACATGCTAAGAATTCAGATAGAACCTGCTGAACACTTCATTATTTAGATCTCTGTATGCAAACATTAGGATTTTTGTCGGCATCCTCATGGTTTTTTCTTTTCTTAAAACAGGAGTCTGAAAAAAGTGGAAAATCAAATAAAATAAACATAGGTAAGTAAACAAATTCTTCTTAGTCAAAGCTATAGTAGTCCCATATTGAAATGTATATATCCTCATGTTCTGTCAGTGATCTTGTGTAATGCTTATTTTGTGTTTACTTATAGCTGCTTTACTAGTAATGTTAAAGTACAGTTATGCTTAGATTATGCTTAACCATGATAGTGAATCTGTAATGGGGTGGCACCCATCTCTCACAAGCGACCCTGGTCGAGTGTGTGCGTGCCTGCAGTTTCTCAATTTCTAGGCTCACAGTGACCCCTGTGAGTTGCTGGGCTTGTCAGGCGGGTCTTTGGTGACTCAGCTGTCCCACTAACTCACACACACAATTTGTTTGCAAACAAACAAACTCTTTCTGGGGTGTAAGTCCAAAAAGTCCTACAGCCTCCCCGGGCTCAGTCCTTTAACAATCCGACTGGGCCCATCACGGTACCCCTCTGTTGGCAATGTCTCTTTAGCTCTCCGCGGGCTCTGGTCCTCAGTCTGACCAACAGGTCCTATTTCAATACACTCGTTGGTCAGTTTATGTGTGAAGGTGCCTGCTCTGGATGGAACAGACCCCCCCCCCCAGGGCTTCATCCCTGGAGGCTCTTCACCTGCCCTTTAGTTCTGTGACCCCAGCTCTCCAGCTGGGTCAGTCTCAGTTCAGCCCCCTTCCAGGGGGGGCCGTAACAGGTCCACGTACAGTCCCTTCCCTGGGCCTGTCTAAACTCTCTTCTCTCAGGGCAAAGCCACTTCCCCAATAGCTGTTTGGAGTGGGGGGAGAGACCCCGGCCCACCCACTACTCCAGGTCCCAGCCCTCTAAGTAGCAGCCACATGCCATGTCCCTTTAACTAATTACATTTCCCTGGGCCACTTCCCCATAATTGAGTCTTGGTAGCCATCCAGAAACTATACCCTCGTTTTCCCGCTCCCTGACAGCAACTACCTGCCTTAGCCACTGCAGCCAGCCAGGAGCACCTCTAGCTCCCCTGGTCCCTGCAAGGATCTATCCAGCCCTTTCAGCTCCTTTTTATATGAGCCTTCTGGGCCGTGACTGCCTGGTCCCTGCAACCTCTCTCGTTGGCTGTGTCCCACACAGCCACTCTGGGCAGCTTGGAGATGTGTATATTGCTCTTTCCTGGGGTGGGGGTGATACAGGGCCACAAGGCCTCCAGGCCTCCTATCACAGAATCCTTTTAGAAACACTTCCTATTGGTGGTTCACTATTGGAAAATTATTTGTGAATTAACATATAGTATGGTTTAATATTTCCAATAACTTCCATTTTATGTACTACCCTTAAGATCAGTGATTTGCATGGTATTAAAATGTGGTGAAGTGTTCTTTGTAGTATGCGATCTTTAATAAATGCACTATTTGGTATTCATATCTTTCTTTTTATGGCCAGGATATTGGAGCATGTGAAAAGTGGGGGTAAATTTTGAGGTGTACGGGGAGTATCTGGTACTTCAAGTTAGATATAAGCTCAAAGCACAAAATTTAGATAATCTTTGAGTCCTCCTTTATTCTCCTAATGTTTGTGGGTGTTAAGAGCTAGAGTTTTTTGTTTGATTTAATCTCATCAAATTACAGCATATTTGTGGCCTCAAATAAGAGGCTCTAATGGGCTGGAGTTCTTTACAGTCTGTTATGAAGGTGATGCTGGGTGTCATCTTCAGGTTGGTGTCCTTAGTGTCTTGAAGCAGTGCTCAGTCACCAAGTTCTTGGGAAGCTGCTGAAAAAGAACGGGTATTGTTCTCATGCCAAACCTATTATTGCTGTAAATACAAAGGTATGAAACAAAACTTGCTGTTACTGCTTTTGCTCATTGATTTGCTATGGCATAACAGAAGACCAAAGCCAAATATTTATGACACACATTCTTGGATTCTGAGTCTAGGAAAATGGATTTTAAGAAAATTAATAGTGCCTGTAATCCTCCCGCCAATGGTGTCGGGAGCAACAAGGACTGGTCTTTCTTACTAGGGGGTTCTCTACAGTTGGCTTAACTATGGCTTGAGCCCCCACCCAGTGACCTGGGAACAATGCTGGGCATCTTTGATAGGCAAATCTGTACCTGCTCGCAAGCACATTCAAGAGAGGTTTAAAGAAAGGAACTCTATTGGGGGAAAGAAAGGAAAAGGTCAGGCTGAACTGGGACAAACATTGCAATTTAACACCTGCTACTTCGGTGTGCAGAAATCACAGTCCTGAATAATGGAGCCTGTAGGCGCTCTGGGGCTGGTGCACCCATGGGGAAAAAAATGGTGGGTGCTGAGCACCCACCGGCAGCCCCCTATCAACGGCTCTCCCTCCCCACAGTGCCTCCTGCGCCCCCGGTGGACCCCGCCGATCAGCATATCCCCCTCCTCCCAGTGTTTTGCAGTTTCAGGAGATGCTGTGCGGGGAGGAGCAAGGGCGCAGCATGTCAGGGGAGGGGGCGGAACTGGGCAGGGAGGAGGCGGGACGGGAAGAGGTGGGGCAGGGGCTGAGTGGGGATGGGAAGAAGCAGGATGAAGGTGAGGTATTGGGGGAAAGGATGGAGTGGGGGCAGGGCCTGGACGGAGCCGAGGGGAGCACGTCTAGAAACTCGGCGCTTATGATTGAGCCCTGAGTGGCTGGTGCAGTTTTCCTGCCTCCCAACTTCCCCATTCATAGTTCAAGGGTCCAGGAGTTACAGGAAAATCAAGTATCAGAGGGGTAGCCATGTTAGTCTGAATCTGTAAAAAGCAACAGAGGGTCCTGTGGCACCTTTGAGACTAACAGAAGTATTGGGAGCATAAGCTTTCGTGGGTAAGAACCTCACTTACCCATGAAAGCTGGGTGGGGGGTTCAGGGCCGAGGGCTGGGTATGGGGGGGGACTCGAGGTCAGGGCAAAGGGCTGGGATGTGTGGAGGTGCAGGGCACAAGGCTGGGGGCCGGGGGGTTCAGGGCAGAGGGTTGGGTGTTGGGGGGGGGGAGACTCGAGGTCAGGGCAGAGGGCTGGGGGGTGTGGAGGTGCAGGTTCTTACCTCCAAGTCTTGCATCTGAAGAAGTGAGGTTCTTTCCCACGAAAGCTTATGCTCCCAATACTTCTGTTAGTCTCAAAGGTGCCACAGGACCCTCTGTTGCTTTTTACAGGAAAATCAAAGTGCCTGTTTCTTGGGCAGCTTTGGGTCTTTATCACCTTTCCTGCTGTAATAATTTCAGCAGCTAGGACAAGGAGATCTCACCAGAATCTTTAGGCCTGTGTAGACTGGAAACTCCTCTGCTTTACTATAGTCCAGGGGTAGGCAACCTTTCAGAAGTGGTGTGCCGAGTTTTCATTTATTCACTTTAATTTAAGGTTTCGTGTGCCAGTAATACATTTTAATGGTTTTTTTAGAAGGGATCTCTCTCTAAGTGTATATTATATAACTAAACTATTGTTGTATGTAAAGTAAACAAGGTTTTCAAAATGTTTAAGAAGCTTCATTTAAAATTAAATTAAAATGCTGATCTTATGTCGCCAGCCTGCTCAGCCCGCTGGGTGCGGGGTTCAGGGCTGAGGGCTGGGTGTTGTGTGGGGACTTGAGGTCAGGGCAGAAGGCTGGGTGTGGGGGGGGGTTCAGGGCAGAGGGCTGAGTGTGGGGGGGGGGGGGGGGACTCGAGGTCAGGGCAGAGGGCTGGGGGGTGTGGAGGTGCAGGGCAGAAGGCTGGGTGTTGGGCAACTTGAGGTCAGGGCAGAGGGCTGGGGGGTGTGGAGGTGCAGGGCAGAAGGCTGGGTGTTGGGCAACTCGAGGTCAGGGCAGAGGGCTGGGAGGTGTGTGTGGGGGGGGTGCAGGGCAGAGGGATGGGTGTGTGTTGGGGTGGGGAGGTGCAGGGCAGAAGACTGGGGTGCTCGGCTCGTGGGGGTGCTCCCAGCCCCCTGCCCTGAGCGGCTCATGGCAGGGGGCTGGGAGGGATATGACCTGTTCCACCCCCTTCCCCCAGGCCCGGCCCTACCTCTCTCTGCCTGCTCTACGGCTCGGCTCTGCTCCTCTGGAAGGAGGAGGGGCCGGAATGCACCTCGTTGTGTGAAGAAGCGGGGGAGAAGGGAAGCTTGATCCTGCGGCAGCCAAGCTTCCCCCTCCCCCTCCCCCTTCTTCCCACAGCGTGGTGCATTCCGGCCCCTCCACCCCTCCTCCTCCTCCTCTCGGTGGGCTGCAGTGTGCCACTCAGAATCGGCTCGCGTGCCGTGTCTGGCATGCATGCTGTAGGTTGCCGACCCCTGCTATAGTCCTCACAACTGCTCTATCTGCATTTTCCTGCTGGAGGTTGTTGGTGGGCCAAGCTGCCACTTTACTCACTGCTGGCCAGGTGACTGGAACTGCAACTGGGCTCTGTCTTCTACTTGCCCCTGGCCAGGTGACTGGAACTGCAACTGGGCTCTGTCTTCTACTTGCCCCTGGCCAGGTTACTGGAACCATTGTTGAGCTCTCTCTACGTAAGGCAACTGCAGCTCTTAGCTCATCTGTTTTAGGAGCAAAGGGATCAGTGATCTAATTCTAAGGGACACAGTAGAATACCTACTGCCCGGAGGAATATTTCCACTAACAAGCCAGGAATGTGCAGTCTCTCTCCTCTTGAACTTAGGCTTTACCTAGGGCCTCTTACCCAGGCTTGGCAAACATCAGTCTTCACCAGTGTGACCCCAAACCCAGGTGGTTCCCAACAGGTTAATCTCCAAAATTTTGGCTCCAAGTACATAATGTAGGCGAATTATATGCCAGTGTCTTCAAATTAGCCACAGCTAATATGTAAGCGAATTACTTCCTTGGTCAGTCAACTTCCCTTGCGCTCCAGCAGATGAC